>NC_084852.1:41886798-42186798 GCF_951802175.1 Populus nigra | reverse complement strand
CTTACAAAGGTCACTATTGTATTATATGGGATTGGGAGAAAAGTGATGGCAAGTTGAAGGGCCGGTGGTAAAGGTCCGTTTAAGGATTTGGAAGGTTGCCTGTACTTTGTCACTTTTCTGGGGCCCATAAAGATAGTTCTCCATATCTATTAACATCATGGGGTTTGTTAATATATCAGACGGTTGCTATCGAATTCAACCGTTTAAAAAAGAGAGAAGGCCTTTCTTTTCTATCGGTGATCCCCATCAGATGGTGATTCTTTATCCGTTGATTTTCTAACACTGATATATCAGTAACGGCCTTTATCTCTGAAAGTGTGGAGTACGGGACATTTTTGTTCTGTGTTCCGTTGAAACATCTAATAGAAGAGGAATAGGTTCTTTACACTTAAATGGTGCGATCCGACCAAATCTTTTTTATTACCGGGTCATGTAGAATTTTTTTAAATAGTTATTAAGTCCAGTTTAATAAGTTCAATTTAAAAACTCTTTACTCAACTTATTATTTAATCCAAGTTACATTAATTGTGTCTAGATAAATGGATTCCAAAACAACATGGATAATTAGTAAAATTATGGTTTGGATTTGAAAAAATCTCATAATTATACTTCTTAAAAACATTAAGATATAGACATATTAGATTAACTAGAATTAATTTATAATAACCTATCAAACCTATGATTGGGATCATGGATTTTACTATGTTTAATAATATTTATTATCATTTAATTATATGATAAAAAAATAAAAATTATTTCAAATTCAATAAAATATTGAAGAATTACTTCAAAAAAATTAATAAAATTTTTCACAAAACCTCAATGTTAAAAGATGACATTGAAAAAAAAAAAAAAAAGCTAGGCCACACACATAGCAATGAGTGGCCCAACATGTTTGGGTCTTTAAAAGAACTTAGGCACGTGACCTTAAAAAAGGCTCTACGCCTTTTATATATATATATATATATATATATATATATATATATATATATTTTAAAAGATTTATCCATCTCTTATGTTTTTTTTAAAAAACCTAAACGATACGTCACCTGATATCACTCCTTAATCTAACCACCATTGTGGTGGTTAAAAATTAATAATGGATTTTTTTTAGTCAAACACCATAAAAACATTCTTAACACCCTCAAATCAATCAAAAATCAATAAATCAAAATGAAACTCAATTTATTTTTTCATGCATGTTTATATAAAAAAATATTATCATTGAATTTCTTTTATTTAACGGAACATTTTAACATTAAGAACAATTAGTTTTTACTTCAAAAAGTAGTCAAATTAGACACTTTCTCTCTCATTTCCATTCTCAAGTGATTCTCTCTCTCATCTCTCTAGATTACCGTTTGGGAACGCGGCTGCGGCCGCGTTCCTAAAAAATTTGAATTTTTTTTTTTTTTTGCTAAAATTTAATATGGTTTGTACGTTTTGGATCGTTTTGATGTGCTGATGTCAAAAATGATTTTTAAAAAATAAAAAAACATCGTTGGCATGCATTTTGGCACGAAAAGTTATTTGAAAAGCACCCGCAACCACAATGCCAAACACGCTCTAGCTCATGAACTATAATGATCTAAACTAAAAAGGAAAAAAAACAACAAAAAAAAAACTATAACAATCTAAACTAAAAATAAAGTAACCTATACTGTTAATAAAAACTATAATTTTTTTTATTTTCTTATTTATTTTGAAATTTAAATTTTTTTAAAAAAAGTATTATGATCATACAAGTAAGTTTTAATTAGAAAATTAAAAAAGCATGAATCAATTAATTTTAAGCATGTATATGAAAACAAATTCAAGAGCAATAAATTTGTGAAGATTATATATAAAAATTTATAATTAAAAATAAATATTTTATTTTTATTAAATATTAATGAAAAAAATATTTTTAAAATTATGTATATTGATCTAATACATAATCATTTACAAAACAATTGATAATATCATCATAAAAAATTCTAATATTTTAAAAAATAATGACATAATTAGATAATCACCCAAATATTATCTCAATAATTTGGTCTAAAGAGATTTTTTATTTATCAAAAGTTAAAAATAAAGAAATAAAGGGATAACTTAATAGAGGCCACTTGTGCCTAGGCGTAACAAAATAGGTTAAAGGGTTAAGCCTACGTGGTTTTCTTTTTTAAAACGGGCGAATGACATGTTATTCCCTACAATGTTTTTAAATAAACATAAAACGATGTAATGCCTACTTAAGAAAATGATATGTCGTTTTCTAGTTTGCTTTCCAATTATTTTTAGGGGTTGAAAAGTCAATATCTGAATTTTGAAATTTTAAGAATTCAAATCTCAATTTATTTTAATTTAAAAATAATTAAAAACTATCATAAAAACCTTGAGAAACCCATTTGAAACCCTAAAAACCTAAAATGACCCCAAACTCCGACCAAGTAAAAAAAAAAATTTTGAATTTCTAATCTATAATTTACAATATTTTTAAAGAAAATCACCGCATTCACTCAATTCTCATATTTAAAACAAAATCATTGATATTAAAATTAATCTTTTTGATTGTTGAGATGTGATTAACCAACCAATTTCTCTTTCATCTACTATTTTCTCATGACTTTCCCCCCTGTTAAATTCCTTGAATTGAAATGTTTAGGACTGAAACATTTAAAAAACAGGAACCAAAATAAAAAATATGGGATCAAACTGTACCTTTTCACGCCATGAACACAGCGAAATAGAAAAAATGGTTGTTGTTTTGAATATGTGTTTAATTTTTTCCATGTTGTTTTTATTTTTTTTTACGGATAAAATTATATTCTGCATCGTAAAAATGAGCAATATTTGAACTCGAGATGTTTTTTATTCACAAAAAAAATTAATTACCGAATCAAATAGTTGATCGAGGAAAAAAGAAGAAGAAGCAGACATGAGCAGTCCCCGATGCTACCGGCTGTTTGAAAAATAGTGAAATGAAAAAAAAATCACAGTTTTTTTTAGTTTATAGTGCGCAGTGCAATGTAACAAGTAACGTAATAAAGCGGTCAAAGCGTTTACGAGAAAGAAGAGTAGTTCAACATGCTTCTCTGTCCCGTACTTGCATGAGTGCCACGTGAGTTTAACATGGGGATTGTAGCTGGGAACCAGTCGCGCGGTTTGCTTCTACATTTTATTTAAAAAAAAATTGAATTTGTTTTAATTTGTTTTAATATTTTCAAATGATTTTAATATACTAATATCATAAAAAAATTTAAAAAATAAAAATATATTATTTTAATATATTTTCAAATAAAAATCATATTTATAAACATCCTATTCTTTTTTATTCTTAGAATAATAATAATAAAAAAGAATTAGTTTGAGTTACCCTAGAAGGCGCAGGCCTAGACCCTGGCTCAAAGGCAGAGAAGGAAGAGTGCTCAGTCAAACCTGCCTTCCCCTGTGTTTTCTTTTTCACTAGCCACGTTCTTAACCTTTCACTCTATCTGAATTTGTGTCGTGGGAGTCTCTCATTGTTCAAATCTAGCGCCCCACTTCAGTTCAATTAAAAAGAGTTCAAGAGAAGAAGCAAGATCGTTAAGCACAGTTCAGCCTCGCTGCCGATGACTTGCAGGTCGAACCAATTTAGGAGGTTGTAAGATGTTCTCAAAGATAGAGCCTGCATAGCGTATGGGGTTAACAATATCCTAAACTATTTGGCTCAAAATGCCAATTCTTTTAGCTTCTTACGTTAATTCTCTCCTCAAGAACTCCAGTCTGAGTCATCAGAAAATCTAGACTTGCTATCCAATGGAACTGCGGGCACTCTTAAGACGTGATGAAGGCCTTAAAAATGAAATGGAAGAGTAGTTTCAATATATCTTAATATCACTTATGTCATGGCAGTCTCATAGTGGATGAATTGAAAAGAGACGAAGAGGTCAAGAAAAAACAAAAGAAAAAGACTGTCAAGGATACAGTTCAAGGCCACTGCATTTTTAATAAAAGACTTGCAGCTTCAACCAATTTTCTCTCCAAACTAAGAAGGTTATAAGATACTCAGGGCATCTCCAACCCATGAGGCAAAAGAGAAACCACAACTGTTCTTTTAGCTGTTTTTTTCCTTCTCGGTTAGCAGCTCCAACTGTAATGGTAAATGAATTGCAAAAATAGTTTTTCAAAACTGTTATTCTTATATATTTCTAAAAAAAATCAAAACCAATAAAGCAGCGTCAATAAAATAATAAACCAATTAAATATATTTTTGTGAAAAAAATTTGAATGTCAATGGTAATATAGTAATTTTATTGTTCTATCAAATATAAAAATACAAAAACATCCTTGTGTAGAAGGTATTGAATTATTTTATTTTAGGGTTACATTAGTAATTTTACTATAAATTAAAAAAATACAATTACCAAAATAACTTCACATAATTCTTAAAAAATATTTATATTATGGTCCAAATAACAATAAGTCATGATATTATTGTAATGAATAGTATTTTTTGTGTCTTAAAATACAATAAAATCTCTAGAAAAATTAGTGTTTTGGACATTTTTAAAAAATAACGAATTAACACAATAATTTTTTTTTTGATGAAATAACATATATTTTAGTAACACGAATTAGACATCAATTTAATTACAGTGCACTCGTGGAAGTATTGAATTAAGTTGAACTCATTTGCCTTTCCCTGAAAAATAGAGACTTGGAACTACATTGGCTAGCTCGTCAATTTCTCTTTGCGAGCAAGAATCAAAGGCGGGGGATTGAGATAACTGATACATTCTGCAACCTCCATGGTAGATGAGCGAGATCACAAATTCTAGGTGGATTAGTATTGATTATCCAGCTCGCCATAGTGAAGGATGTGCACACTTTTTTATGTAAGTATTCAAGACTTTGTTCTACTAAAAGACTTTCTTGCCGCAGGAGCCAGGAAGCCACAAGATGGATCAAGGTTATTCTCTCTGGAAAGAATCAGACAGGACCAATAGTGGCAGTAATACAGATGATGTCAAATTTGAAACTCCATTTTATGATAATGCTTCTGTCATAAATTCGTTGGACGATCCCGTATAACAGTTTTTGGAAACTGTCCCCAGATCTGAAAATGGATCAGCGGGGGATCGTGCAGAGATGTTTCTACCCTAACAAAGGTTGGATGTGTGCTTGAAACATAAAATTTCGGCAATTGGATAAACAGACCAAGTAGAACAATACTAAGAAGGAGACAAGACCAGCGTCCTAATTGAGGTGAAGAATCACTCTAAAAGAACACTAGAGCAAAGAAAAGGAACGAGAAGACAAATAAAGGCAAGGTTTTTCTGCCCAAGATAGAGGAGGCTTTTTGCTTATTATTTATTTACTATTTATATTAAGTTATCTTGTTTATGAAGTGAATCGTAGTTTTTCTATAAGTGTGCTTTTTCATCTTTTTTTTTTAAAGGTGTTTTTCTTCCAAAATCTCTAGAATATTGTGCTAATTTAAAAAAAAATCCGAAAAATTCCTTCCTAGGATCACCATCACATGTGTAATAGTGCTGTTCCAACCTTTCTATGCTATGATTATATGACTCAGGGCTCTGTGTGTGTGTGTGTATAGAAAGCATTTACTCTCCAATATCATCTCCATGCATCTTATCCTGGATATTTGCCTGTGATTAACCAAAAGGTGGAGTGATCGATAAAAAGAAGGATTATACAGTACAACATAAAAAGTTGACATAATTGAATAGCCAGGTTCCATTTCAAACGTGCTTCATTTACTGCTTTAACTAGTTGAAAACTTGAACATATGGGCAGCGGGCAGACACACAACAACGGATGTAAAGACAGCAGATCTGGACTCGCCAATCAAATTACCTTGTCAGTTACCAAACATAAAGGGATGGCAGTGGATAACTGAAGAAAGTGGAACACTTTTTACATTTGGTCAAATCAAATCCTTAACTTTTAAACTTGATCAAATTAACCCCTTCACTTCTACTTGTCGGAAAATTCAATTCCTCTATCTATTTTTCTTTGTGATACTAATACCACATTATGGGTTATCAGAAAATAATCTACAATAAGAAATTCTTGAGATCAACAAACCCAACTCAATATTTACACCCACAAATCAGAAGATTGTTTGGGTTGAACAAATGGTCTTGCCTCACGTTTCAGTTTTGAAATCATTACCATATGAACGATACACGTTAGGATGGAAAATTGTAATTGGAATATCTCATTCAACGAGGCTGTTTAAGGTTGCCGTTTTATAATTTTTGTATTTTTTTTAAAAACTAGTTTTTAAAAAATTTTAAATTATTTTAATGTGTTGATATTAAAAATATATTTTTTTTAAAATAAAATAAAAATATATTTATAATCAAAAAATATTTTTAAAAATAATTTTATTCGCTCCGAGTGTAAGTAGTTAAAGGAGAGGTGATGCTGTGTTGGTTTAACACACCAGAGAAATTAGAATATTGACCGAAATGTGAAAACTAGATGGACTGACCACAAGTAAGAGTACTACTTGCAGCCATTTATTATACGGCATCCGTATGTCAACACAACTGTAACTTCATCTTTACATCTTGGTTTTTTTTATTAAAAATAATACAGTTTGGTAAAAATTTGAAGTGAATCGCATGGGTTAAAAAAATAAAAATAGTACATTTTATAACCAAATAACAGTTGTGTAGTCATGCAAATTAACTAACAAGAATAAAAATTAATCTAAAATTTTATAAAAAATAATAATAAAAAGATGATTTAAGATTTAATAACAAAAAAAAAATAGAATATGAGATGAAATCACCTGTTGATTTTTATTTTTTTATTAAAATAATATTATTTTAATTTTAAAAAAATTAACTCAGATAATCTGGTAATCCAATCAAAATTTAATACCTGAATTTTAAATTGAACCGAATCTAAAAACAGTTTGAATAATAAGTATTTATGTTTAAAAAAAATGTATTACTGAAGACTCCTTCTTTGTTTTTTTCTCTTTATTTTCTCTCTTGCCACGTCAGTTTTTCTATTGAATCTTATACTTTGACAGTTGAGTTTTTATAAAATTGTAGAATTATCCTGCAAGAGACTGTGTTTTTGACAATACAACGCTACTGAGAGAATAACAATAGTATATAAACTGTGATATTTTCTAATTATTTTTTCAATCCAAAAGAACCCCACATCTCTGAAGAATCCTATATCCTACCCTCTAGAATTTCTGACTCTCAGACTGGTTTCACATGACTAACCTGCAACACCCTCAAAAGTCAGGACACAATAAAAGCCAACCTCCCTTTCCCTCTCTCTTTCTGTCGTGGTAAAAAAGCTAACTCCTCTCTGCCACCCTGCCACCCATTTTCAGGTACTATTGCAGCTCCCATTCACCTAAGCTAACCCCCTCATTCACTATCTCACTCAAAAAGATTCCTTCCTTTTACCCTCGTCTCCCCTTTCTCCCTCTTCTTATTAAACAACCACCGACTCCCTCAATTATTTCCCTATAATTATTCTGGCTCTCCCAACAATGGAAGCTTTTAGCTTGCTCAGGTACTGGAGAGGTGGTGGCGGTGGTAGTGCTGCTATCGGTGGTGGTGGTGGTGGTGGGTGCGGTGGAGATGGTTATTGTAACGTACGCGCCACTAAAATTGTCACTGCTGTGTCTCCAAGCAGAGCGGAAACTGATGATGAGAATGATGACGATGATGGGCCTTTTTTTGACTTGGAGTTTGCAGTTCCTGATGAAGAAGAGGAGGGAGGAGACGGCAAAGAAGAGAACAAAGGAAACAATGGGGCTGATTCTGAAGAGGAAAACGATGCTGCTGACACTTCTGACGAGGATGAGGTTGAGGATGATGACATTGACGAAGAGAGGGAGATTAATTTCACTCTCTCTTCGGCTTCTAGCAATGACAGGAGTGATCTAAATCTTGCTCTTTCTCCTTCTGATGACTTGTTTTTCAAAGGAAGGCTTGTGCCCATTGAGCCATCTTCACTTGAGCCAAACTCAAAATCCTCTCAGTTTTCGGTGTCTTTTCTAAAATCTGCTGTAAAATTTCGCGTATTCATGTTGGGATTAAAGAAGAAACCAAACACTACAACAACAAATGAAAAGGCAGAAGCTAATGTGGTGCCGGCATTAGCTTCTTCTACTCCCGAACTGCAAGGGGAGAAAGATGAGGAAAATGGCAAGCAGAGTAAGCTTTTTACTGTGAAATTTAAGGTTGAGGAAGTTCCTGTAATGTCTTTGTTTACTAGAGAGAATAGCAAAAGTATCAAGTCATCGCAGAAGCAGAATTCTACAGAAGAATCAACTGCTTCAGCTGCTGGTGTTGCTTCTTCAGATGAGAAGCTGAAATTTTCAAAAGATGTAATGCAGAAGTACTTACAGAAAGTTAAGCCTCTTTATATCCGTGTTTCTAAACGGTATGGAGAGAAGCTGAGATTCTCTGGTCAATTAAGTTTAGGCTCTGGGCAAAAAACACCGACTGCTCCGCCGCTATCCACGGTGACCCAGAAAACAACAACGGCTGATAAAGTTGAGAAGGAGAAGGAAAGTCTGGAAGATCCGGCAGTGGCAGTGACCGATCATAAGGGTCGAAAACAGGGGAATTTGCCTTCTGGGTTGAGGGTTGTGTGTAAGCATTTAGGGAAAAGAAGATCAGCTTCGTCGGCGGCGGTGGCAGCGGCTCCTCCAGGTCCTGTTTTGTCAAATAGGAGAGATGATTCGCTGTTGCAGCAACATGATGGGATCCAGAGTGCTATTCTTCATTGCAAGAGATCATTCAATGCTTCTCGAGGTAAAACAGTCATTTAAATAATTACTCTTAATTACTTTAACCAAATACTATGGTCCAGTAGTTAACCAATTATGTTTCTGTTTCTGTTTCTGTTCTTGTTTTGTTGGGTTTTGCAGATTCTGATTCTTCTGTGCTCTCAAGGTCAGTGAGTGATCCTTCACATGAGAAATCAATAGAAATAATGTCAAGTCATCAGATCATGAAGGGAAAGGTTCTTCTGTGGACCCAAAGAAGGCAGGAAAATGAGATTGATTGATCAGAGATTGATGATGATCTTCTGAGGATTCTGTAAAGAAAATGATGATTTCTGAAATGAGCAGCATGGCTTGGAAACCAGTTAATCAGTCCACTCTGTTTTATTTTTTTAATTTTATGAACTTGCTCGTCTGTAAATATGCCTTCTTTTGGAGGAGATTTTGGTTAGTGATTCAGCTTGATGTCTAGCTACTGAATCAGTAGTTTATGAGTACTTTGCTAGCTATTACTACTCTGGATGTGAAAGTGTGATTAGGCTTGGTTCGGTAATAGTTTCGACCTTGTTAAAAACATCAAAAAGATGTTTTTTTGAGGTGCTAACTGCAAGTTGCATCTAAAAACAAGCGGGCACTTGGTAATGCTTATGTATCTATTGAACTTTTGAAATCAGTAACAGAACTAGCAGCTGCGTTGCGTTCTTGCCTTGTCCCATGGCAAATATCTCTCGGATTATGGCGATTTTTCCGACGAGTCGATTATGTAGAAACAGAAAATGAGTAACATGTGTGTAATGATCCAAGAAAATCTTGGATTTATTTGAAGGGCCCTCAATCCTCAAGTCAGGATATAAGAGGTGTCTTTCGTGGTCAGAGAAGTGGGGAAAGTGGAAACTTGAACAGTGAAAAGATTTTCTTTTGTTGAAGTAAGAGAGAGCAGAGACATCGAGAGAGTGAAGATGCCATATTTCTCCCCGCTATAGCCAAATTAAACAAATCCCCTTTGCCCTCTCTCTTT
Source organism: Populus nigra (assembly GCF_951802175.1). Classification (NCBI taxonomy): domain Eukaryota; kingdom Viridiplantae; phylum Streptophyta; class Magnoliopsida; order Malpighiales; family Salicaceae; genus Populus; species Populus nigra. The sequence continues at coordinate 42,177,031 of NC_084852.1, read as the reverse complement.
TTATGGTCTCATCATAATCTTGGAATTAGGGAAGGTTGGTGATGATGTTGATGCAACCCCAATTTATCTGTGCTGTGAAATAACATTGGAGATTAAATTTGTCTGCTTGTGCCAGGCTTGGGCCCAACCAAACTGCTGCTGCATTTACTACTTTGCTGTACTATCTTGTGGCAAGCCTTTTGTCGTTTTGGATAGTAATAAGATTCTGTGTGCCCTTTAAGCCTAAGCTAGCTAGAATCTACTAGCTTAATCTAAGGCCGAAAATTTGCTAACCCAGTTATTGTTCATGGAGAGGCATAGCACTAAACACAACTTTTTGGGTCACCTGTTTTTGCATTGAAATTAGTATTTTAAATTAATAATGAATTAATTATTTTAATTAATTATATGTTGTGTTTAATTTACATTAAGTTATCAAATTAAAATTTTTATGTAATGATATAATTAAATAAACTTGAATTATAACGAATTACATATCTTATTGAATTCTTGATAATTCAGACAACTCTTTTAATGCACAGGGAAGAAGCTTACGCTCAACTGTATTGTCTTAGGCGTCTGAACAGAGAGGGAGACCTCGACCTAAGAATCCATATCATCTGGGAATTGGGTCAAGTAACCTAACAACAAGGAGTTTCGCTCCCAATTCTTATCCCATACGGTGGGATTGTTGTAAAAATAGTACTTTCACACTCCAGTTCTTTGGTAAAGCCCAACCTCGCCGAGGTGGGTGTGTCGGAGGCCACCTTCTTCTTTGGTCCCTAGGATGATCAAGGAGCATTCTTCATCTGGATGGAAATACCATGCGGCACCGTGTAAGTCATTATATGAATGTGTTGATGGGGCTGCTGCCTAGGTGAGCCATTCCAACCACGGTGGTCGGATTATTGGAGGACTCTACCCTTCTTTCTGGCTAGCCTTATAGCAACACCATCCAAACTCACTGGACTCTTTTCTTTTCTGATCTCTTTGAGAGTCGACACATTTAGAGTGGTAAAGGATGAGCAAAACTCTACAAGACTTCAACACCATTTTCCAGAAGACATGGCCGCTACCATTTTGTAAGAAGACATGAGAATGATCCCCACCTGGAAATTTCGAAGGAAATGACACTTTTAACACTCCACCTTGGGGCATTAAACCGCAGTATCCCACACCTAATGTTCTCTTTATGAAGACATTATTTTGAATGGATTAATTCAAATGTCGTATTCGGGGTTTCAAGGGACAGGGGGCTTACCATTAACCATGCTATGAATTGCGATTTTATTTATTTATTTATTTATTTTTATGAATATGAATTTAGATTTATGGATTCTGTGTTCTTGGTGATTTAAACTTATCATATTTACATGTCCAAGGTGTCCTTTTGAGGGAGGGCCCAAGTTGACGCAAAATAACAGATGTGGAATACTAACTTACATCTTTATAATCGGTAGCATTAGATGTGAGAAAGCCCACCCTGTTCTCGTAACCTTTTGTTTAAAATACAGGTCGAATAATTTCATAGACCAATATATATATATATATATATATTGTGTGTTTCATGCGCTTGGCCGGACTTTTTTTTTCCCGTAAAAAAAATTATATTAATTCATTTACTCTTTGGTTTTGAAATATGTAATAAATAATATTATGAATTTAATAATTTTTTTAATTATTATGTCTCTAATACAAAAATAATAATATTAATAATAAATTATTCATGAAAACTCGATTTAATTTTAAATAAATTTTGGTCATAATTATCTCACATTTATGATTTATTTTTAAAATTCAATCACACATATAATATGAACATGATATTTTGATATTTTTTTAACTTGCTTTAAAATTCACAATTTTTTTTAACACGAACAATGATTCTAATTAAAAACTTTGTGTTCGCCAACATAAAAAAAATACTCTAGTAAGAAAATTGATTTGAGAGTTGAGATATATATGTTTTGTGCTTATTTAAAATGGCTTGAATTTTTAACAAATCAATATTGTTATGTAATTTTAATAAATACCTTTTGAATTATTATATATCTTGTATGAAAATAATAATACTAATAATAAATTGCTCATGAAAATTTGAACATGATTTTATCATATTTATAAAATTTTTTAGCTTTCAATCAAACATAAAATATAAACATATTATTTTGATATTATTTTAACTTGTTTTAACAATCAATAGATATTTTTTTTAATAGAAACAATGATTTTAGTTAAAAACATTATGTTCGTTAAGATAAACAAGAGACACACTAATAAAAAAATTGATTTCAGACTTAAGAAATCTATGTATTATGATTATTTAATAGATTTATATTTTTAACAAAAAAATCAATGTTCTATAATTAGATATATATATATATATATATATATATATATATATATATATATTTTAAAGATGCATAGAGTATGATATTAGATATTTTAATATGTATCTTAATCTCGTTTTTTCAACTTAAATTTTGATTTAAATCAACAAATTTATTATTATTTATTGAAATATATAATTTTTAATTTATTTTATCAAACTCACATATTAAATTTTTATTTTGCAATGAGAATTTATTTAAATAGAAAGTTTTTGTTAAATGAATCCATTTTAAAATTTAATAACAATGCTAAAAAATTCTTCTCTAAATAATTTTTTATTTTTTTACGTTGAAAATACTCACAACGTAGCGTAGGAATGCAAGCTATCAACGAGATAAAGGAAGAAACTTTTCCTCTTTTTTTATTCCACCGAGATCCTAAGAAGACTACTCTTTAGTCATGTTTCCCCTTTTCATACCTCTTAAAGCTTTGCTATGAAAAGAGGAGTGCTGGAATACTTGAAGTCGTACACAATTGGATTCCAAGGGTGTGTAGGGTTGAAATTAATACAAACTTGTACTGTATTTTCAATGTTTTGGAGTGAATTTCAACCTGTTGTTTTGTTAAAGTTTGTTTTATTTTTTGTTTGCTTGAAATTAATTTTTTAAAATGTTTTTAAATTGCAAGAATAATTTTTTTTTAAAAAAATATTATTTTAATATTTTTTCAAGCAAAAAACACTTTAAAATATAACCACCGTTATATTACCAAACATCCAAACATGTTTAGCACTATGGAGATTTTATTTTATTTTATTTTATTTTATTTGTATGAGCTTAAATGATTTACTTCTGATTTTATTTGCAAATTATATATGTATGAGATGAAATTTAAATATATTCAATTTGCAGCAATCAAATTAACCCGTACAAAAAAAAAAAACCTAACAAATCAAAGTTAAAATTTTGCAAAATCCCAGAGGTCGTGTTATAGAATTTCCACATAACGCGCGAAATCAACTTAGCAACTACTAACCATCTAGGTGGTGGCGTAGTGGTAAGAGCTTGGGACTAAGGGGTTTGCTCCCTCTTAGGTCTCAGGTTCAAACCCTATGGCTGCTCATATGATGGCCACTGGAGGCTTACATGGTCGTTAAATTCAGGGCCCGTGGGATTAGTCGAGGTGCGCGCAAGCTGGCCCGGACACCCACGATAATAATTGTCGCACGTCAAAAAATCAGCGCGGCATCAGCTGGCGATCTTCTCGTTGTTATTGCGTTTGATTTGATTTGTTCGTTGGAGTCGCCACCTAGTAATTTATTCAAGGCTACTAGAAAACCAGATATACTGGTCTTATCAGAGATTCATGGGTAAGGGACTGGTTGTGATTAGGAAAGGTATTAGCACCCCTAACGCACCCTACCTGAGATAAGCTGCTTCATGATTTTGATGTGTTAAAAAAGTTTTAATAATTGTCTTTTCATCGGATATTAGAAATACAACTTACATGTAAGTTAATAAATCCTGACCGTGATCCAACCAAAATATTAAATTCTTCTTTAATCTTTGCAATTTTATTTATATAAAAAAAATAATACATAAAACGAATACAAACACACACATACACTTTCACTATATTTTTCTGTTCTTTTCTTTTTTCACATCCACACTATTAACATCTTACAATTCACCAAAATTCAAAATAAATCAAAACAATACATTAAACAATTTCAAAAATATTAAACAACTCAAAAATTACAAAATAAACCCCCCAAAAATCCATAACAGTGCTGGAGAAGCTTTTTGAAACTGCATGCAGTGCTGAGGCAGGTTTCTGAACAGGTGAACACTGGCGGCGCGTCTTCCCACTCGCCACCATCACTGGCGGCGCGTGGGTTCACGCGCCGCCGCAGGAAACTCCAGGCAGCAGGGGGATCTGGAGCGGCTTCATCCCTTCTTCCCTTCTCTGCTGGTGGTGACAACCACCGTCACCTGCAAACCAAGAAAAGAACACAGGCAGTCAATTTTATATTTTTTGTTTTGCAGATCTGCTTCTCTGGTTCGTTTTTTTTTTCTCTGCAGCTCAGTGTTTGCTTTTCGTTTCCTCTTCTTCTCTATTTTCAGGCGATGGGCTGTGTGACCAAGGGGCTGTCGGCGATTGTGCTTCTGTCGCTCTGGCCGGCAAAGATGGAGGAGAATGAGGTGGTCTGATCGTCGGCTTCAGTTGTCTTTGCTGCTGTCACCTGCGGCTGCTGGAGCTGCGGTGGAGATGGGCTTGCTGTCGATGTTGAGGCGGAGGAACGGACAGATCGGGGTCTGTGGACGTGATGCTGGCTGGTCTTCCCCCTGTCGGTGGTAGCGGCGGTTGGACTCACTGCTGTTGTCTGTGAGGCCTGTGGATCTCCGGTGAGGAACGGCGCTGCTGGAGGCAGTGAGCTGGGTCTGCTGCCGACCGGAGGAGATGACGAAGAGAATGGTTCTGTCTTGGCCAGCGGCTGGGAGAGAGGAGAGGAAGCTGGCAGGGGGATCGCCCGGGGGGAAGGAAGAAGAGAAAAAAAAAAATCTGGAGGGTGGGGGAGATGAGGGCTGGAGAAGGGAGCAGCTGAGAGGGGAAGATGACAGTGAGCGGCTGTCCTGTCGAGGGAGAAGGGTTAGAGGCGGCTGTGAAGAAAAAAAATGGCCAGCGGGAGGGGGCGGCTGCTGCCTTTGAAAGTGATGGTTTAGGGTTAGGTTTTTTGTATTTTTCTGATGTTTCAAAATTGCCCCTCCTCTTATGTTTGAGTTGTGGACCAGTATTTATAGGTAAAATGTTACATGGATCTCAAAATTGGTCCCTCAACTTTCTTTCTTTTTTGTAAATTTAATTTTTCTTAATTTTTTTGTATTTTTGAAAATGAGCAATATCAACGTCGACTCAAATGACGAAAACCAATGATTTTAAAATTAACACGTTAAAAGTTGAACGCATTCGAAAGACCTTTGAAAATTTAAATTCTTTTTAGATGACGCTGAAAATGCTAAAAACGATGCAAATGTATTAAAAATGTATTTATTTGGGTTTTCAATGCTTTTCGCTATTTTTGGATTTTTTCTAAAAATTTATTAAAACATGGGTCAAAAATTGGGTAGCAACAGATGCCCCCTCTTTACAATGCTTACGAAGCAAAACTCCTCAATGTTTCGCATAGTAAGCTTTGTAAAGAAAAACCTTAACTTGCTCAATATCCACTCATCTAAAGACCTTACTCTCTTTTTTTCATTTTCTATTTCTTTCTCTTTTCCTTCTCCTTTCCTTTTCTTCTTTTTACGAGGTCCCATCTGGCGACCTCCAAATAGCGAGACACAAGATCCCTTCTGGCGATCTCCTTCAATCAACTTGGAATCCCACCTGGCGATTCCTTTTATTCAACATGTAATACAGGGTCCCATCTGGCGACCTCCGAATAGCGAAACATGAGATCCCTTCTGGCGATCTCCTTCAATCAACTTGGAATCCCATCTGGCGATTCCTTTTATTCAACATGTAATACAGGGTCCCATCTGGTGACCTCCGAATAGCAAAACATGAGATCCCTTCTGGCGATCTCTTTCAATCAACTTGGAATCCCATCTGGCGATTCCTTTTTTCAACATGTAATACGGGGTCCCATCTGGCGACCTCCGAATAGCGAAACACGAGATCCCTTCTGGCGATCTCTTTTAATCAACTTGGAATCCCATCTGGCGATTCCTTTTATTCAACATGTAATACGGGGTCCCATCTGGCGACCTCCGAATAGCGAAACACGAGATCCCTTCTGGCGATCTCTTTTAATCAACTTGGAATCCCATCTGGCAATTCCTTTTATAACCAACATGAAAAAACGAGGTCCCATCTGGCGACCTCCAAACAGCGAAACACGAGATCCCTTCTGGCGATCTCCTTTAACTTGGAATCCCATCTGGCGATTCCTTTTATTCAAACGAAATACGAGGTCCCATCTGGCAACCTCCAAATAGCAAAACACGAGATCCCATCTGGCGACCTCATTAAAGTGGAACTAAAAAAATGTGTGGTAGCTCGGTCAACCTGAAATCCCATCTGGCGATTCCCTTTAACCAAAGCTACATGAGATCCCATCTGGCGACCTCATTCAACTGGAACTTAGAAAAATGTGTGGTAGCTCGGTCAACCTGAAATCCCATCTGGCGATTCCCTTTAACCAAAGCTACATGAGATTCCATCTGGCAACCTCATTCAACTGGAACTAAAAAATGTGTGGTAGCTCAGCCAACCTGAAATCTCATCTGGCGATTCCCTTTAACCAAAGCTACATGAGATCCCATCTGGCGACCTCATTAAAGTGGAACTAAAAAAAATGTGTAAAAAGTGGTCTCATTGTAATGGGTGACCTACCCAGGTGGAAAGAATATGGAAAGCGGTCTCATTATGATGGGTGTCCTACCCAAATGGTAAGAATGTGAAGTGTGGTCTCATTATAATGGGTGACCTACCCAGATGGAAGATAGAAAAAATATGAAGTGGTCTCATTGTAATGGGTGACCTACCCAGATGGAAGATAGAAAAAATATGAAGTGGTCTCATTATTATGGGTGACCTACCCAGGTGGAGGATAGAAAAAAAATATATGAAGTGGTCTCATTGTTATGGGTGACCTACCCAGGTGGAAGATAGAAAAAATATGAAGTGGTCTCATTGTTATGGTGACCTACCCAGGTGAAAAGAATGCGATGTGCGGTCTCATTATAATGGGTGACCTACCCAGATGGAAGATAGAAAAAATATGAAGTGGTCGTGTTATAATGGGTGACCTACCCAAATGGAAGATGGTGGTCTCATTGTGATGGGTGACCTACCCAGATGAAAGATGTGATGTGACAAGTGTGAAAAAAGGGACTTACCTGGCGAAGTCCTGAAGGGATGATTGACGAAGGGCCGAAAAACTTGGTGCTTCTTGATAATTCTTGATCGCAGGGTTTGAAAACTCGATGCTTCCTGATTGCAAGGTTGATTTTCCTAACAATAAGGCTTATCTCATCTTTTTCCCGTTCCAAGGTCACAACCATGATTCTCTGTTATTACCAGCTCAATGATTCTTCTTTTTTTTTTCTTTTTCTTTCTTTTTTTTTTGGTCCCCAATCTTGCTGAACTACATTGAGGATTTTTCTTGCAACAAAACAAAATAAAAAATATGTGTAATGTTTTAACGTTAGATGACATGCATGCATCCTTACCTGATTTGAAATATAGGTCCCCCCTCTTCGATGTTCCATCATCACAGGGTGCCTTTGTTTGCATTCCAAAGCTTTCTTTGTTCTCTTGATGCCTTGGCTCATTCATGCGCTAGCCATCCACTTAGCGGTAAGTGCAGTGCCCCTCCTGGGTTGTCCACAACGATTACTGCTCTTGTTGTTTATCAAGCTTGACTCTGCCCCCAAGTGCGGTGTTGCTTGATTCATTATGAAGGATTTTCTCTCCTGGATCTTTCTGAAAATTATCTTTTGATTGGTTGTATGCATCATGCCAACACCCATCATGATTGTTAATCAGTCATGAACTTGCCCCCAGTTGAAACAATACTCTTCAAGTATGTTATCATCAGTCTTCATGGAAATCATCCGATCATCCAGACATGCATCTCATAGCTTGCAGTGAAAGACTCATCGTTGTATGCTCAATGTTCTTTCTCATGGATTCCTTTCAGCTTGTCAAATCAGATAGTAGAAAGAAATGTCTCGACATCATCAATGATGTTCACGTTATCACCTATATTCATACGGCGAAGTGCGCATTTGAGCTTCAGAATAGATGGTCCCACAGTCAGTCTTGGTGGTGTGCATCTTTCTGACATTCATTCCAATGCAACTATGCAATACCATCTGTCGATAACCATGTTTCAAAAGATGACAATATGAGATTGTCCTTTAAGTGCAGCATTGTTCCACCGCAGTCTTGGTGGAGTGCACATCTTTTCAATATTCATTCAAATACAACTGCATGCCCACATCGATAGCCATGTTTCAAAACATGACGATATAAAGATGTCCTTCAAGTGTATCTTTGCTTTCCTGATTGTTGACGGGGTTCACTAGATCATGGACTATCTTTAAACAACATTGCCCCCAATATGATCTGAATATGCTCGTTCATTGACTATCTTTCTTTGAACACCATTGTCTTTGGTACACTGATTCATCATTTAATCATCTTTCATTGCCCCCTAGCTGATCTGAATACTGCTTGTTTCCCTTTCCGGATCCACTGTATTGCCCCCAGGCGGTCAACTTTTCAAGGAGTATCGAGAAATGTTGATGTCATTCTTGTCAAGGATTTTGCAAATTCGGTCAATGTTCTTGTTGTTTAACAATCTTTCTTGTTCTGGAATCAACTCTCACATTTCAAATATCATGTCAATTCAAGTCTAATTGTTGAAATGAAATGAGTGAGATGTTAGTTTTTTTTGAAAATCAAGTTTCTTCGGTCAAAGATCCAACACACGTTATTCGAAATATACAGTCCTTTGATTGTCATGTATTTTGAAAACAGAAATTGACCCGTTGTAAGACTAAAATGGTTTTTCTTTTCATGGTTCTTTGTATCCATTTTAGACTCTGATTTCAGGTATATCTTTTGATGGTCAATGATGAGGTGACCTTTTGTGAATTTCAAAAAACAAAAGACTCAAGTCAAAACTTGAGGATTCATCAAGAAAGATTTTTTTTTGTTTTTAACACCAATTTTATCAGCATGCATAATAACCAATAGCTTAATTCATGAAGCCACGACTCTTATGGAAAGGCTCTTCAAGTTTTGAGAGCGCCATTTATCGGTTCGGATTGCTTACTTGATCAAAAAGGGCTTTTAAAAGCACGTAATGCAGGCTATGGTTCATGGCTTATGAAAGAAAGGAAAATTCAGGCTCAAAAGGTGTTTGAGGGTTTCAAAGACCCAGGATCAACATCAAACTATTCATCAACTCTTTTTCTATTGTTGTCTTTGTAGAGAAAGTGACATATAACCTTGTTAATATCAAAGATCAGACTTCTCTTAACATAAGTCATAGTGCTAATCCAACTTTTCTTTGATGAATAATCAATCTAATCCTTTGGAAGACACTAAAGGCTTTATCCTAGACACACCAAAAGACATGAAACTGATTTTTTGTGTTGACTTTTGGCATTTGTTGTGTCTTTCTTCAATTGAAATCTCTTTTGCCCCTATTAGAATTGATAGGCATTCTCCTTCATTTCCACTTCTTTTTTTTTTTTGCTTTTACATAACCTTCCTCAAAGTTTTCTTGGATGGCCCTCAATCTATGGTTTTTCTTGTTCTCCCTTTCTCAACCATTGGGCTTTTATTCTAAGCCTTTCTTTTATCATTGATTCTATCAGTGTCTTCATCCTTCCTAATAACATATCTCTCATTGCCCCCAACGTGGGGTGTGATCCTAGTCAAGGTTTCTTTTTGAAAGAAAATATTTTACCAGGCTCAAAATGGGATTGCAAGGGATATAATCTTTTAGAAAGTGAAGGGATAACAAAGATGGCCTTTTCTCATTTCAAGCAAGGTTGGTTAGAACCGATAAATTTTGACCTCGTCCAGTGTAATGATTTGGACTTGTAAGAATCATGATTCACGAGTCCATAACTATTGAATCCACTACATGTCATTATGCATACTGCTAAAACTAGCTATATGATGTGTGGTTCAGTTTCAGGAGGTATGAGTTCAAAATTGTTTGGTCACCTCATGTCATTTTCAAGTATCAAGCCATTTCTGCAATCAAAACACTTTTAATGTTCATGATTAAACTTTGCATGTTGGAGTTTTGATCAAACATATTTTGTCAGAATACCCTTTGAAAGAAGCATCTCATGATTTCATAACAACAAAGAGACAACGAAAAGACATGTTTCGTTGAAGGGTGAGATGTGATCCCGAAACAAAATGCAGAATGGCAAAAATTCCATAACAACATGATTGACAGTTCAACGCCCTTCTTGGATCAACTATTCTGGCAATATCTGTGTTTCGCCGAGCAATTTCAATCTCTTGTCATTCTGAGAATGTTCTGGCGACAAAATGATCGATGACAAGCTCCTTCACAGATTCCTCTCGTCTTTTGCTCACCAACTTCCGAACTCGATTCTTGCAATTGTTCCATTGAAATGGCTGAGGACCCCACCATGACATCACATCTCTTGTTTGGATTATACCACCTAGAAAACGGTGGTTGCATGGGATCTGTCAGAGTCAGGCAAAAGTCTGGAATCTAGCAAATGCTGGTAGTCCAACTCAAATGGCAAAGGGAAATCAATCCTGACAAAAGTACTTGAGCAGTGGATGCTACAGTGAGACCTGGCTAAACCACATGAATAAGGTTGTCCGCCTTCAGAGTTATCTTCTTATTCATCTCTCTTCATTGTTCTGGAATTCATGGCAGAACCTTCAATCTTTCACTTCTTCATGGCTCGTTCAATTCTTTCAACAATCTTCACAACATCATGTCAATCTCCCCATGTTGTTGTGGTTGTTTGTGGATTGTTGGAAACCTTCCAACAGCTAGGTAATCTTGTCAGCGCATAGAATCATGCAGCGCTATCACTGTCAATGTGTGAAATGATGCATTGTTTTTTATTGGAGAAGAAACTGATGAATCTGAAACTCCTTTGTCTCCTCTTCGATCCCTCACTGACGGTGCATCAAACAGACACCTGTAGAGGGAGCTCTGCTCTGTTGAAGTTTCAGTCTTCTTCATGTTTTTCAATCTAGGCATGTCTCTTCTCTCTACTTTTGCATTTTAATACTGACACTATAAGGAGGAAAATCATAGAGGATCTAAAACTAATGTATTCATTCTTGAATTTTCCATTTGCAGATCCATAAACAGATTCCTGTCGAGAGAGCTCTGCTATGTTGAAGTTTGATGTTTGCCCCTGTTTTCAGACTAGGTCTGGCTTTTCAACCCACTACAGTGTCTTCGTACTGAAACTGGTGGCATAAATTTTCATATCTTCTGAAACTACTACATTCCCTCTTGTATTCCCCACTTGCAGAGCCCCAAACGGGTTTTTGTGGAGTGAGCTCTGCCATGTCAAAGTTCGACGACTGCTCATGTTTTCAGACTAGGTCTGACTCTTCGGCCTACTCCAGTGTTTCAATGCTGAAACTGATGAGACAAATTTTTATAGCGTATGAAAGTACTGCATCCCCTCTTGCATTTCCCACTAGCATATCCCCAAACAAATCTCTACAGAGAGAGCTCTGCCATGTAGAAGTTCAGTGTCTAATCATGTTTTTTCAGACCAGATTTGGCTCTTCAACCTACCACAGTGTCTTTGTGCTGAAACTGATGATAGATTTTTATAGCATATGCAACTAATAAATCCCCTCTTGCATTCCCAACTTGCAGAGCCATAAACGGATTTTTGTAGAGAGAGCTCTGCCACATTGAAGTTTGATGACTGCTAACATTTTCAGACCAGGCCTCACTCTTCTGCCTACTACAATGTTTTGCTGGTGCCACTGGTGAGAGAAAGTTTTAAAGCATATGAAACCACTACACCCCCTCTTGCGTTCCCCACTGGCAGATCCACAAACAAATCTATACAGAGAGAGCTCTGCAACATAGAATTCAGGGTCAAATCATGGTTTTTTTTTTTTTTTTTTGCATCTTGTGCCGCTGAACTGGAATTGAGCTAACAGTTGGGGTAACGTCAAAGAAGGCTAATGCACCATGCACAGAAGGCTAGCAGTTATTTGGTGTCATTGGAAGATGTGGAGGCGATGAACAATTAATAGTACAACTGAACAAGAACAGAGGTTGTCATTAGCTGATGACTGAGGGCATTGTTGGTGTTGTTCATTAGTGAAAAGGAGAGGTGCAGCTTTAATTGGACTGGACAAGCATTGTTCCTACAGAAGACTGTGCAGATTTCAATTTGACGCTTAACACTTGTTCAGGCAGATCTGAGCCTAGCTACTTCCTCTTTGATGCTCTCAACTTCATTTTGATAATAAGCCTCTATTTGACATCTTTCTTTGCTTCCATCTTCAATCGCGTGTAGCACAGCTTGGATGGGGGAACCTATTTTTCCTCCCGGTACATGCATGATAAATGTATGAACATGTAATCTATATGAAGAACCCGCCCTTCGAGGGGTGACATATGGTCGTAACTCTTGTATGATGAAACAAGAATCTTGATTCTTGCCCCAAACTCTACAATGAAAATTTTCTGAGTGACGGCCATTGGGTCACCCAAAAGTCTTGAGTTCAAGATGCTTCAAGAAGGGTTTGCCCTGATGCAAAATAAAAATAGCACATACAACCTAATGACAGGCTCTATTCACTATGTGAACATGGGTAGGTTCTCTACCTGGTCTCAAAAGGGTCTCATATCTGCCCAGTGACGTTCTTCGTAAAGACAGTATGGGGGCATTGCAAGGAATAGTTAAGGTACGTCTACCCACCATTACCAAGCAGGCACTCAGATATGAGTTCGGTTTTTCACGCATCTGAACCCTGACCAATAGTCATAGGGCAGATCGCTAATTCACCACCTAACTTAGAAGCTTGTGTGTGCTTTCAAAAATAAATACAGGTGATGCATGAAACAATTCTAAAAATGCATGGATAAAACAAAAATAAAACAAGATAAAAATGCAAAAACTTAAACACATCAATTACACAAAGCTTAGTCCAATATTGTCAGAAACAGTACCTTCCCCAGTGGAGTCGCCATTCTGTCGCACGACAAAAAAAATACGCGCGGCGTCGGCTTGGCGATCTTCTCGTTGTTATTGCGTTTGCTTGAATTTGATTCGTTGGAGTCGCCACCTAGTATTTAATTAAGGGTTACTAGGAAACCTGGATGTACTGGTCTTGTCAGAGATTCGCGGGTAAGGGACTGGTTGTGGTTAGGGAAGGTATTAGCACCCCTAACGCACCCTACCTGAGGTAAGCTGCTTCGTGACTTTGATGTGTTAAAGAAGTTTTAATAATTGTCTTTTCAACGGATATTAGAAATACAACTTACATGTAAGTTAATAAATCTTGACCGTGATCCAATCAAAATATTAAATTCTTCTTTAATCTTTGCCATTTTATTTATAAAAAAATAATACATAAAACAAATACAAAATCACACATACACTTTCACTATATCTTTTCTTTTCTTTTCTTTTTTCTTTTTTTTTTCTTATCTTTTTTTTTTGCTTCCATGTTTACAAAATATAAATTACAAAAAAAAAACACAAAAATAAACAAATATTACATCAAACAATCTTAAAATTACAATACAGCCATTCAAAAATCCATAACAGTGCTGGGACCAGTTCTGTGACAGCATGAACTGCGGCGGCGCGTCCTTCCACGCGCCACCGCCACTGGCGGCGCGTGGGCTCACGCGCTGCCGCTGGAAACTCAACAAAACAGGGGGCTCTGGAATGTTTTCTTCCCCCTCTGTCCTCCTAAACCTCCGGCGACCTGCAGAACAAGAATAGAAATGCACACCAGTCGATTTTAGTTTGTTATTTTTAGATCTGCTCAAAAAAAACCTTCCGTCCTTTGTTCCTCCCGGTTCATTCTGCTTCTGCCGATGGCAGCTCTAGTGGTGGCGGTCTTCTGCGGAGGCGGCGGCAGCGTTGAGATGGGCTGCTGCTGGCCGGTCGGTGAGATCTGGAGAGAGGGAACACTGGAGGCGGCTGATCTGGGTCGTTACTGTTGAGGGAAGATCTGTCGGCCGCTAGAGCTCCGGTGTGGACGGCGCTGCTGTGGTGGACGGCGCTGCTACTGCTGTCTTCACCCTTGTCGGTGGTAGCGGCCTGTGATGGCTGCCGGTCGGTCAGCTGGAGAAGAAAATCAAACCCAAGGGGCGGCGCTGACTGGTTTGATGAGCTTTTGTTTCTTTGTGCAGGGAGAGAAGGAAAGGAAATGGCGTTTGGCAGGGGGAATGTGGGTATGGTCTGTGGGTAGCGACTGGTTCGGGGTTTGACTGTTTTTTTCAGGTGAGAGAGGGAAGATTTGTGGCTTGGGGGGAACGGAGTGGCTGCTCCAGTTTGGTTTTGAAAGAGAAGAAAAAATCAAATCAAACGCAATAACAACGAGAAGATCCCCAGCGGAGTCGCCATTCTGTCGCACGTCAAAAAATCAGCGCGGCATCAGCTGGCGATCTTCTCGTTGTTATTGCGTTTGATTTGATTTGTTCGTTGGAGTCGCCACCTAGTAATTTATTCAAGGCTACTAGAAAACCGGATATACTGGTCTTATCAGAGATTCATGGGTAAGGGACTGGTTGTGATTAGGAAAGGTATTAGCACCCCTAACGCACCCTACCTGAGATAAGCTGCTTCATGATTTTGATGTGTTAAAAAAGTTTTAATAATTATCTTTTCATCGGATATTAGAAATACAACTTACATGTAAGTTAATAAATCCTGACCGTGATCCAACCAAAATATTAAATTCTTCTTTAATCTTTGCAATTTTATTTATATAAAAAAAATAATACATAAAACGAATACAAACACACACATACACTTTCACTATATTTTTCTGTTCTTTTCTTTTTTCACATCCACACTATTAACATCTTACAATTCACCAAAATTCAAAATAAATCAAAACAATACATTAAACAATTTCAAAAATATTAAACAACTCAAAAATTACAAAATAAACCCCCCAAAAATCCATAACAGTGCTGGAGAAGCTTTTTGAAACTGCATGCAGTGCTGAGGCAGGTTTCTGAACAGGTGAACACTGGCGGCGCGTCTTCCCACTCGCCACCATCACTGGCGGCGCGTGGGTTCACGCGCCGCCGCAGGAAACTCCAGGCAGCAGGGGGATCTGGAGCGGCTTCATCCCTTCTTCCCTTCTCTGCTGGTGGTGACAACCACCGTCACCTGCAAACCAAGAAAAGAACACAGGCAGTCAATTTTATATTTTTTGTTTTGCAGATCTGCTTCTCTGGTTCGTTTTTTTTTTCTCTGCAGCTCAGTGTTTGCTTTTCGTTTCCTCTTCTTCTCTATTTTCAGGCGATGGGCTGTGTGACCAAGGGGCTGTCGGCGATTGTGCTTCTGTCGCTCTGGCCGGCAAAGATGGAGGAGAATGAGGTGGTCTGATCGTCGGCTTCAGTTGTCTTTGCTGCTGTCACCTGCGGCTGCTGGAGCTGCGGTGGAGATGGGCTTGCTGTCGATGTTGAGGCGGAGGAACGGACAGATCGGGGTCTGTGGACGTGATGCTGGCTGGTCTTCCCCCTGTCGGTGGTAGCGGCGGTTGGACTCACTGCTGTTGTCTGTGAGGCCTGTGGATCTCCGGTGAGGAACGGCGCTGCTGGAGGCAGTGAGCTGGGTCTGCTGCCGACCGGAGGAGATGACGAAGAGAATGGTTCTGTCTTGGCCAGCGGCTGGGAGAGAGGAGAGGAAGCTGGCAGGGGGATCGCCCGGGGGGAAGGAAGAAGAGAAAAAAAAAATCTGGAGGGTGGGGGAGATGAGGGCTGGAGAAGGGAGCAGCTGAGAGGGGAAGATGACAGTGAGCGGCTGTCCTGTCGAGGGAGAAGGGTTAGAGGCGGCTGTGAAGAAAAAAAATGGCCAGCGGGAGGGGGCGGCTGCTGCCTTTGAAAGTGATGGTTTAGGGTTAGGTTTTTTGTATTTTTCTGATGTTTCAAAATTGCCCCTCCTCTTATGTTTGAGTTGTGGACCAGTATTTATAGGTAAAATGTTACATGGATCTCAAAATTGGTCCCTCAACTTTCTTTCTTTTTTGTAAATTTAATTTTTCTTAATTTTTTTGTATTTTTGAAAATGAGCAATATCAACGTCGACTCAAATGACGAAAACCAATGATTTTAAAATTAACACGTTAAAAGTTGAACGCATTCGAAAGACCTTTGAAAATTTAAATTCTTTTTAGATGACGCTGAAAATGCTAAAAACGATGCAAATGTATTAAAAATGTATTTATTTGGGTTTTCAATGCTTTTCGCTATTTTTGGATTTTTTCTAAAAATTTATTAAAACATGGGTCAAAAATTGGGTAGCAACAATAATAATAAAAAAAAAAAAAAAAAAAAACTTAGCAACTACTATTCAAAGTTCAAACTTAAAATGTCAGTATTTTGACCACAAACCATCTATGTTGACTTGATGATTACTCAACCACTGGCCTCATTGATCAACTGACCAGTATGGGACCTCCAACAGAGATTTTGAAAGTCACTTGGAAGTATTATTTTGGTTGTTTTCTCCAAGCACGAAATTTCCTCCAACAACTTTCTTCAATATTTTAGTGCCGGGTCTTGAATATACGGTAACAAATACTGTTTAAATGCATTTAAGTTTACATAAACTATAGGATATTTTTGGTGTTCTTTGCAATGCAAAATCTGGGAATTGAAAATGTTCTTTCCCCCCCCATCTTTACTATTCCACCACTCCAAAAAGCATGGTCTAAGCACAATGAATCCTTTCATCGGATTATGGCAGGGAATTGTCCCGTTTCTTGAGATGGACGAACAAACTCTTCCAATTAGGCTTGTGATTGAGTAAAGATTTGATGTAAGTAATTTTATTTGGAGCAAACCCTGCTTTGCAAGTACAAATTCATACAATATTCTTAAAAAAGAAAGAAGGAAAGAAAGAAATACAAATGAAGGGCACAAAATCCCAGTGATTTCTCCTATATCAATCTGTAAAGGAAACACTGTCGCTTACGGAGACTGCTATTTAGCAATCCATCAATGAACGTATAGCATAAAATGTGAAAACTACATATAGTGTGCTTATTTGCTAAGATGTGGTTTGCAATTACCTTCTTGAATCGCCTGACTTGTAAAATTATATGTCATGGTGCAGTTTACTCTCACCACAAGGTATTTCTTAATAATTTGGAGTATCCTCACCTTGCCACCAATTACTGTATGGCTGCTCATAGTCAATTTCCTTACCGACACTATGTCACTCATCAAGCTTGGAACGCCCAATAATTTGTTAGGAATTAAATCTACCGTGACATTCATATGTAGCGTCCGTCTCGCCTTGGCCTTGCCTGGCGGAGTATTGGCCTCACCAACCATCACGCCACCACAGTAAACAGTTGTTGTACCGTTGTTGAATTTGAATGCGGCTGCATTGGGATTTTTGACGGAGAGATCAGCTAGAAGTGTAACGTTCACATCAGTCCGAAGAGTCCCATTAGCAAGCTCTAGCCGCAGCACCGATACCTTGTTCATCTTGATCACAGGATCGTCGACTTGAAAAACTGTAAGGACTAAAACTACAACAGTCGTAGCAAGAATTAATAAAATGGCAGTGATGCAGCCACAGCACTTTATGCAATTTCTTCGGTGAGTTTTCGACAGCGTAGGCATGTTTTCTTCTTCAACGCTGCCGATTCGGAATGCTGCCGGGGCTAAGGGCTTGGCCTGCTCTGTCTCTGCCATGGCCGAACTCAAGAAGGGAATGACTGAATTTTCTTTTTTCCTTGTTGCAATTTGTTAAATCTTTTCCATATTGTTTGACATGTAACTGTCAGTGAAGCGTATCGTCAAGCCTTCTATGTTCGGTCCCAACGCGTTTGCAGGGATGTACGTCTTGACTCTTGACTTTGAACTATTATCAATGAATTTTAATAAAGGCTAATAAGCACTATAATATAATCCATAGAACCTTCAGTATGTTAATGATGATTTTAATACAAGCTAAGAAGCATTATAAAATAATCCGAAAAATTATTGGGTTGTATAGCTAGATGTAAGGATTCTCTCGCAAGGTAAGTGTAAATTCAAGTTGTGTTTGAGAGAGGCCATGATAGGCCTCTCATCCAAAATAAATAAATAAATAAAACATGGTTATTTTATTTTATTTTAAAAAAACGAAGTTAGTATGGGAATTATGTTTTTGAAAAAATCATGGGTAAATTTCTACTTATCCCTTGAAGTTTATATATTTTTTCATTTTCATCTAAAACCTTTGATTTGTTTCAATATTCACACCTTATATTTTTCATTTTAGTTCCAATCAACCTCCACATATTTCATTTTTTTTTTTATTTCTCCCCGCCATCCATTTCCACCGGGTGTATCAATTTTAATTCCATCCTTGAAGTTTATAAAATATCTTTAAATCATCTAAAAAGTAAAGAAAAAATTAACGAAATACAAATGGAAAATTGAAAGAAGATTTTTTAATTTATTAAAACAATATGATAAAACTTGAGAGGGTTAATTTCTCAATAAATTAACAAATTCTACCAGCTTCAATTCTCATTTAGCAACACCATCTTTTCCTTTATCAATAATATAGTTAAATAAAAATAAATATTCATTTATTTTTTTCAAATTCATGTTCAAGATTTTATTGAAAAATTGGATTAAAAGTGTAGATATATATGTGATAATGCTAGTCATAGAGTGTATCAGAGACAATGAAAATAATGGTCGAAACTTAAGAATATATTTTCTAATTTATTTATTTGTAGCATGATTTTATTTTTGTATTGTCAAAGAATTGCTGGATATTGTTGAGAAAAAAAAATTCTTTAATGGTTTTTTCAATTACCAATTTTTTCCTTCTTACCTTTTACATTATATTAAGATATTATATAGACTTAAAAGATGAAATTGAGATTTTTACAGGGAGTGAAAAAAAAATGAAAGATAAGTATTGGGTAAATTTGGGAAACTACATAAACCTCAAGGGGATAAATTAAATTTACCCACAAATCATTTAGCTTGAGATGAAACTTTTCGTAGAAATCGAATTTGTTTTCTTAAAAAAAAAAAAGAATCTATATGATAAAATTATTATTCCTCGAAGGTAAGAGTTCGAAGGCTTAACCAACTGCGCGTTGGACCAAATTAACTGTTCATTTAAGCCTAGTCTATTACACAGAAAAGCTTACATTTATAGCCCAGCTGGCTAGATATTGGGTTGAGAAAGTTGCCAGCCCAGGCCTTGGGATTAGATTATCATTGTTCGTCTTACATTCTTGTAAGCTTAGTACAACTTACAAGCCCTGGCAAAGGAATCGGACATTTTGGTTTTATTCTGTCTTATAAACAAAGCCCATTTCTGTGCCCTGAAAGTTTTTCCTAACCAATTCTCTATTATTATAATTGAAATATAGTGTTTGATTTATATTTAATTGATAAACAAGTTAAATTTACATGATTAAAAAAGATAAAATTTAAATAATTTATTTTTTATATTACCCTCATTATCTTCATCATAATATTAAGGGATAAAAAATGATGATTAAATATGTATTCTGAAAAGGTTAATTTTACTATTAAATTTCTTTTTTTTTTTTGAAATTGTACCTCTGATTTGTTTTTATAGTGTTTTTAAAGATTGATTTTTTTACGAAAATTCAATTCTTAATTTTCAAGAAGATTTCAGATATAAAATTTAATGCCAGAGGGTTACAAGTAGCTAGCGGGGTTTGAACGGTCAACGCATGTGCATGGAAGATACAATCGTTGCTCTTTGAGGCTGCATCATCTGGAGAATATTTCTCTGGCAAGTTGTCTTTCGGTCTATATATTAGATAATTTCCATGGAACTCTTTATGGAAGCGTGGCAAAACTCATCGAGCTGGGCGGGACATGCATGAAATATATAGGACTGAGAGCAACTACGAAAGAAATAGAGAAAAACTCTTTCATACAGGAGGCCGAGGAGGGATCGTTCGGCTGTTAGCATCATCAGTAATGTCTATCCTTCCCTAACAAGCCCCTATTGGTCTCTTAGAATTATTGAAGGCTCAGGAACGCTTCTCAAAATTAATGTTTCTTTCACATTTATAACCAGTGGACATCTTTTTGAGTTCAGCAAGTTACCTTTGCCCAGCTCAAGGAGTCTTTCTCCATCATAGAGCTGCCAATGTGGCCCACGAAGTAATGGATGCATTGAGATATTTTTTTTGGAAACACGTTGTAGGACAGGGACATGCATGCCCATGAAACAATCTAGAATTATTTGTCATGGGCACTAGCACACCTAGAAGTTCTATATATGTTAAGAAGCTTTCATACTACGAGTTAACAAGTAATTTTTTTTAGGCATCAAAAGACGTAAAATTGAGATATATGTTCATCAATCGGGGCTGCAAAATTCGCTCAAATATTGGGATTTGAATGAATGAAATATGACGAAAAGGGAAATTGAGGACTTGGCCAAGCACTTCTAGTTCTTTTTAAAAGCAAATGAAAAGAATAAATCAAGTGAAAAAAAAAACAAAACGGAATTGATTTACTACAAATACACACACACATATATATTCCCAAAACCTTTTATGGACAACAAAATAATTATTCAACTCCCTCACAGTTGTACATTTAGCTAGCTGCACTCCAAATCTTGGATTGAGCGGCTACTCAAATTAAGATTCATTCCACAACTCATTACTGCAGTCCTGTTCTTCACAATTCCAAACAAACGGACGTCTCCTTTCAACTTGGCGTAGTTGTTCATCTTCAACATCCCAGAATTAATATCACTACTTAGGTTCTTAGCTTCAGACAGACTGCCTGATGACCTGATTTTCACAACAATATTCATCCTCCTTGTTTTTCTAGCTCCGACCCGCCCGCTCCTCAATTTTGCTTCACCAACTACCATGCCCTTGTACAGAGCACTAGAACTAGTATTCTCAAATTTGAAGCGAACAAAATTTGAGTTCTTGACACTCACCTCGGCTGCTAGTGTCATGTTGAATGAAGGGATTGGATTGTTACCGTAACTTAGATGTTCGACGGCAACCGAGCTTAATTTAACACGCGGAGTTCTTGGCTTCACAATTATTGCAAAAACTAGGATGATTGCACTCAGGATGACAATCAAAGCAAGAGAATAAAAAAAACATTTGCCACTTCTTTTTTGCCGTAACGCTTTGTGTTGTATCGTGGCATACTCTTCGTCGCTTCTCTGGTAAGAATTAGCTGGTGCTAATGGAACTATCTGATTGCCGTCGGACATTTTGCTCGAGCTTGTAGTTGTAGAGGGTTAGTTTCTCTTCAAGATTTTAAGAAACTGCGTCTCTTGTTTCATGCGCGATAATAATCTTAATGTGGCATTATTGTTGAATCACTTTCTATATAGTAGTAGTACTAGCATTGAAGAGAGGAGGCATCAGCCAGTCTGCCATGTTGAATTTTCAGTAACCTTTAGTGGACCCGTTCGATGACGTGGTGGCGCCTCTGTATTTTAACTTGGGAATAATTGGGCCCGTGATGAGGCCTCACGATTTTTTCTTTTTAATCATTGAAATATAATTTTGTTAAGAAATTTAGGGTTTTTTTTATTTTATTTATTAAAAGTAGAATAATGTTTTATTTTAATTTAATATATATATAATCTCTTCATATTTATGTTAAATTTATTCTTTTTAGATTATTATTATAACATCATGCAGTATCAATGAAACCTTAATTTCTTCCTCTCTTAATTTTTTTATTTCTTTTTATTTTTTGAATTGCTTAACATAATATTAGAGTATAATTTCATGGAATGATACGTAATCTCAAACACAATTTTTTTTTAGAGTGCTTGTATAACTTTGAAAAGATATTTGCTTAGTTTCTGCAATTTAATATTTTGTTTTCCTTTCTTTTGCATTTTAGTTTTCTTTATTTGTTGATTATGGCTATTAAAATAGATGATTCATTTTAGTCCATGAGTGTGAGGTTGGATGAAAAGAATTATTCGTATTGGAGTTATGTGATGGAAAAAAATTAAGGGTAAAAAGATATAGGGATATGTTAGTAGAATTTCTATGATACCCAGGAATATTGATGAGGGTTATGCTGCTTTGATAGATGTCTGGGAAGCAAACAAAGCAAAGATTATTATTTAGATTAACAATTATGTTGAGCATTCTATAGGTACACAGTTGGCGAAGTATAAGATAACAAAGAAAGTTTGAGATCATTTGTAAAGATTATTCATGTAATTAAATTTTGCAAAGCAGTATCGATTAAAGAATAACATACAAGCTATTCACCAGAAAAATATGAGTATTTAGGAGTTTTATTTTGAAATTTTTAAATGTTTGACGTGAAAATCTAGGAGGAGAAAGGAAGAAAAGAGGGGGATGGTTATCGGGATTGAACTGGTAAAAATCTTGGAACACATGTCGCTCTATTATGGAGGGGGTACCGTGATGATTCCAACTCCACTAATAAAGACGGTTTTTGGTGGCTGAACAACACATCACTCGTTACCCGAAAAACATGGGGGTCGCCTACTTAATATTACAAAAATGATATTTCATGTCATTTTTAATATTTAACATTTATTAAAATATTAAAACATCACCAAATAAACTTGATATAACCCCAAAAAAATCATGCTTTAAAGATGAAAGAGCTCTTGCAATAAATTATTTACACTAATTTAGAAAAGTTAAAAAGACTGAAACACCCTTAATTGAAAGATAATTTAAAATTTTATTGTAAGGTTAAATAGTAATTTTACTTGGAACTAAAAAAGTAATTAATTTAATCTCATATAATTTGTAAAAAGCAATCATATTGTAGTAAAAATACCATTTTATCCTTGATATCTAATTCAAAGATTTTATGACCAATTTTATCATTACACTAGGATTTTGTTCTCAAGGCCACCCCTTAATAGAGTATCTTTCCTTTATCTTTAACGTAAACAAATACTTTTATTTTATTATTCGAAGCCCTATTAGAGGCCGCTGCTACATATTACTTGAGAGCAGGGCCCAGTATTTGAAGATGGACGGTACAAAAAGTTAAACTTAAAACTAAAACAACCTGGGCTGGATTTAAGCCCAACCCAACCCACAATACATGCAAAATTCTGAGACCAGTAGTAAGAAATTTGCACACACTGATGGGCCAACTTCCCTCTTCATATTCACCTTCGGTACTCCAAAAACAAAAGCCCAATAACAATGTTTTTTTTTAAAAAAAAAAAAATAAACCTGGAAGTCATGGAGAAAACATTGTTCTCCTAGATGGGAACATTCTTTTTACTTTTTTGACCAAGGACAATTATGTGCTTTCATCTAATTTCTGAATGGTAAAATAATTTAAATACCCCTAAAAAAAAATCTGTAAGGCTGGTGTAGAGGGACTTTTTCATATTTTTACATTTAGACGCTTTGAAAATAAAAAAATTCTTTAACTACCGTGCAAGTTTTTTAATCCTGGAAGGAAAATATTTTTGCATTTAGCTTGGGCATTTTTTACGGTAGAAAAAATGGCGAGTAAATGAAAGAACTAAAGCGATTAGTGAAATACTTCATTCGAATGCTATAAAAGGGTTACAGTTTCAACCTCTACAAACTCTATTCCTAACAGAAGGGACCCCCTTTACCTTCCAGTGGTAGCCCTAATGTTTAACACAGTACTAGTAGCCTTCCTCTCTTGAACATCTACATATAATTTGCATATTATAGAAACAAGGAAAAAAAAAACTATGAATATCATGTACATATAATTTGCATATTATAATCAAGTGCTCAAATGCAATTTCACAAGGTTGACTCCTCCCAGCAGGATTGACAGTCCAGAAGGATTCTCTGAACACACTTCAATAGGGGAAAGTGCAATGCTCCCACCTTCCTTCCGAGTCCACAAACTTGATCCAAGACTCTCCCTTTCAAAACTGTCCTCTTCTGTCCACCTTTGAATGTCTAACAATCATGCATTGGCAAACTTTTCATTATCAAATTATGTCAACCTCTCCATTGCAGCTGTAACCCATTCTTCATCTCAGCAATACCACTTTTACTTCCTCTATCTACATGTCAACTCTGAACTGGCTGAGGTTTATCACTGAAAGCTCTAGCCATTTCACCAGCCAGAATAACTTTTCTGGCTGTGCTTGGTGTGCTAGTAAATAACCACATATTCATCTATAGCCTTTTTTCCACCCCTTTTTCCTTCTCTGCCCAAGACTGTGCAATGCTTCATTGGCTTATTATAAATTTTCTTATTTTGTAGTTGGGAAGGGTGTTGGAGAAGAGTTTTGTGGAAAAAAGGTGTAAATAACATATATATACCACCCCTTGTTCACTTAGAAATGCTCCTTGTGGAACTCGAACTTTGTGGAACCTTTTTGATTGAAATCATAACAGAGCTTGCCTAGTTCTTTAGCCAAGACAGGTGCTCCGCAGTAAAACACACCTGCTCCAAAACCATAGTGATGTGATTAGAACAGGAGGATAGGTTTTCTCTGTTAAAAAATCTGTTAGCTAGAAGGTATACTCACCTATCCTTGCATTACAGTGCTTGGAACATAATTTAGAAAGAACCTTCTTCCAATTAGGCCTTGCAAAATGCGTTCGCACCTAATGATAAAACGAGGAATTGTTAGTAGACCTGCATGGTCTAATATTTCAGTCCACTATTGTCACTTGTCTGCACAGAGTGTAATTTATGTGTAATTGAAGGTGTCAGAAAATTTGGAAAAGCCCAACTGATATAACATGCGAGCCGCAACATGAACATGCAATGAGCCTAAACAAAATAATTAGTATTACCCTGGTGCCGGAGACAATGTCCACACCGTTTTTCGCATGGTTTAAGGCTTGGACCATGGTAATGAGGGTTGATCGAGCATCGCCTTCCTCATACACACTGGTCAAGTAATTATGCATCTCAATCACACCCTGGAATAGTCCAACGACAAAGTCAACAATCAAGGAAACCAAGCAAAACGGGAATTTTTTTTGTAATTTACATAATTTCAAGCTAAGGTGACATTAATTACCCTTTGATCAAGCTCTGCAACTTCATTCATGACTCCTTTGAACCAATCAAAAGAACTTTGCTCCCTTGTTACCCAATAGAAATAAGCGTTGGTGGTCCTTACAGCCTTCTTACGTTTTGGTGAAACTTTGTTAGAGGTTGATGTATCATTGCTT
Source organism: Populus nigra (assembly GCF_951802175.1). Taxonomy (NCBI): domain Eukaryota; kingdom Viridiplantae; phylum Streptophyta; class Magnoliopsida; order Malpighiales; family Salicaceae; genus Populus; species Populus nigra. The sequence goes on along the minus strand of NC_084852.1, from coordinate 42,151,822 downwards.
CCAATGCTCAGGTCTGATGTCCTACTGATATCCAAGACCGAATCCTGAGAATGAGAATCAGACTCGTGACTGTGCATTTAGAAGATTATCATGGATTAAGTCTGGAAATTTTCTATAGTTCGCAATACAGAATCTATAGTATTGAAGGAACGATCATGTGTATACATTGCAGATTGGAAAAGTGAAAGTCAGGTTTCTAGTCACTTACTGCCTGCTCCTCCATTTTGACAATGTTATTAAGCAGATCTTTGAGAATGCTGATGAAAGGTGTTGCTCCAATTCCCAGACCAACAAGTAACAACACATCATATTTACGGTAATCTTGTGCCGGTGCACCATAAGGCGCATCTATCAAGAGCTTTGGCAAGCTGTCATTAGAGAGGAAAGTTACATAAACAATATAATCACAAAATGCTATCCAAAGGAAAAAAAAACGGAATGGGAAAAGAAAAGGGAAACATAGACATATTCTGTACCTTTTTTTGGTTGTTTCATCAGCCCTGAGAAGTCCACTCTTACCGGCTACAGGACGTTCACAGGCTTCAGAGAACACTCTTCTTAGTTCTTGAGTCCAGTCACCTAGCTGCCGAATGTGAACACTGAGGTAGTCATCACCAGGTGCCGAGGTAATTGAAAATGGATGCCTGGGTGGAAAAATAAAGCATGCTGATTGTAAGTTCTGGAGAAAATCAGGTATCAGAGCAAAGAAACCAACTGATACCGTTGGTATCAATCGATCATCAATTACAAAAGAAAGAAATCAAATACTGATTCCTATCAAATTTATTTTTCACTAGCTTTCATCAGAAAATGAAAAAAAAATCATACAAAATAATGACCATATCCCATAAAGAGAATAAGCACAAAGTGAGCAAGTTTCTTGCTAGCAGTTGGCCTAGATGTATTTTACAAGCACCTTTCTCTGGTAGACTACAACTGAAAGTGTTTTAAACTACCAAAAAAGCCATTTTCATGTGAGTTAAGAAATTAATAGTGATTTACCACTCAAACAGAGAAACAGCAGGGCACTGGACAAACATGTACTGTCCACTCTTGTACCGGAATTGGGGAGGCTTAGACATTTGCAATGTGAGAACATTTCCAGGATAAATTGCAACCTGGATGAAAAAAAGAATTATGACAAATATCTAGTACAGTAGGTTCTAAACTATACAGAAGTACTGTGACAGTTTATAGGGCTCTTTCAAGATGGTAACATTTAGACATTAACCATAAGATCGAACGGAAATGACAGAGGTCTTCAGGATGTTATACCTTGAGAAGCCTGACAGTATAGAAGCCAGAACGAAAAAACCTCAGCGCCCTTTCTCCGGCATATAGTAAAACTGGAACAGAAAGATACATCCATGTCTGCAAGCAATAAAATGCCGTCAGTTTACAATCTCAAACAAGAAAAACATTCACTGCCATTAAAAGATTTCAGATTCATACCGTCTTTTTGTACCATTTATGTACCATATACAGGAATACACCATGGATGGTGAGCAGGATGTAGACAATGACAAACAAGTGGTGCGAATACCAGAATGCATTGTATCCAGTAAGCCTGTCAAAGGGTTTTGGAAACTTAATGAGGCTCCTCCTGAACCATCTTGTTGCAAGTGTAAATGCAATGGCCATGCTGATCACCATTAAGATTCCAGTCACACCTTCAGCCCCTCTAGCCAGTTTTGCATATGAAGGTTTGTTTTCACCAAAGTCATTACTCAGGTATGCTCTATATTGCTCATCAGATGAATTTATAAGCCTTGGAAAATCACAGACTAGATGGTTTCCAGCATGAAGAATCACACCAATTACAATTGCTGTTGCTATGGTCTGCATGTGTGTGAGAAATATTAAATCAATGCAATTTACCACAAGTAATTAAACAAGTTTATATATATATAAATCATTTTGTGATTAAATGGTGTCATTTTGTACATCATCAAGATTGATTTAAGCTCGACTGAAACTTTCAATATCTTTTATCAGTGGTAAAATAGCTTTGAATTAGTTATGAATCTACTCTTCTATTTTATAGCACACGGAGCATTTGGGTCTTAGCTAGCATAAGCAGAGCCTTTAACTAATGAGAATTTAAATAAACAAAAAAATTGTTTATGTATTTATTCGCTAATTCTTTTTTTTTTTAGTTTAATGTGGGTGTCCGGGTCAGCTTACGCGCACCTCGACTAATCCCACGGGCCCTGAAGTTGACGACCATGTAAGCCTCCAGTGGCCATCATATGAGCAATCACAGGGCTTGAACCTGAAACTACAAAGAGAGCAAACCTCTTGGTCTCAAGCTCTTACCACTGGCCACCACCTAGATGGTTATTTATTCACTAATTCTTAGATGCTTTAGTAGTAGCCCTTGGAAAAGACAAGAGTTTACGAAGATCAAATCCCCACGATAGGAGTAATCCCTTATATTTGGCCCATCTCCCCTAAGTTTAACCAAATGAAAAGAGAGAACAAATTGTAATTCATTTCGACGAAGTGTCCTCGTTACCCAGCACGAATTTAAGAACATGTTTGGTTACGGGAAAGCACAAGCCATTAATTACAGCACAAGTATTATTTTATAAAGCTGGTTGGTGTTCGCATGAAAATAAATAATTTAATAAAAGTTAATTACTTTTAAAAATAAATATTTATTTATGAAAAATAAAATAAAATAATTTTTTTTTTAAGTAAAAGTAATCAATTTTTTGGAAAATAGTTTATAACAACAACAATAATAGTGAAAAAATGAAAAGGTAATTTTATTTATGTAATTAATAAAACATAATCATAAGAAAATAAGTAATCAAATATATTAATAAATAAAATATCTATTTAAAAATAAAGAAATTACAAATTTTAATAAACAATTTTACAAGGTGTAAAAAAAATATAATTTTATTTATAAAAAAATAAGAACTAAATAAAACAATACAAAATTATCGATTTATGTGGCTCTTTTCTTTCAAATTCCTTCTTCGACAACAAAATTCATATGCTGTGGCTAACATTATTTAATAAAAAAAAGAGGGGTCCATATGAAAGCCTTTAAGTTGCCAGCTAGTGCTGCCGTCTCGGGATCAATATTTCAGGCACTGAAAAATTATTGTATTTTCATTGGCTAAGATCAACCAATATATTGACTTTCTTGCAAAGTGTTCTATATGGGACCCTGAAAGGATGTAAACGTATTAAAAAAGCAATACAGACAAGAAGAGGAGGCGGTCGGTAACCTTGTACGTACCTTGTGAAAGTTGATATTGTCGTCAAAAGGCACCAAGGGACCCAGCCTAGTGGACCTCAGCCAAGTGATGGTATTTCTACACACGGGCAAGAGAATTAGAGCCATATTGAACTTCAATGTCTCTGCTGCTCCTTTGGCTGTTAGGAGACAATAACCCATTACTTGAAAAGCATTCTTTTGCTTGTATTGAAAGAATTTCCATGCGAACAGCCCTATCATTATCATAACCCATAATGTCAAAACCCAAATTCTTCTCCAATTCTCTTGCAAAAAGTATACGCATTGCTTGCTCACTCTCCTTATTGGGCTCCTCTTTCTTAGCCCTTGTAGATTTTGGCTCAAGGCTTGGCTTGTGTAGCTCAGAGCTTGACTGTAGTTCAGATACGTGTCCTTTTGTAGAAGGAGTGTTTCTAGCTGCCATAGCTGCATATCATTTTCAGCAACAAGAAGAAAACAAGAAGGTTGCATCAAATCATCAGCAGTGGAGTTATACATAAAATGGAAAAGAGAATCTTGATCATGTCAACTTATTACACTGCAATTGATGCAGAGTGGAGCAGGCGTAATGCTTTATGTATGAGTGAAGGCTAAGCATTATTTGAGAGGTCAGGTTCAAAACAGTGGCAGGAATAATAGTTCAGATCATCAATATCAATTTTAAAATTAAAAAAAAGTACAGGTCATCAAGGCACTTCCGATACAGTAGATAACACTTGTTTATTTAGATGTACGCCGACCTCCATCCTTTCTTTTCTTACTTGGATCGTGAATAAATTATTTATATTTAAAATCTCGATCCTCTACCATGAGAAATAAACTGCCCTACCATCCGAGCCAGTCTCTAGGATCCATATAAAATCTGGAGTGGTGAAGTTTCACGCTCTTAGAAATCTACAAAAGGTTCGTTCCATTTTGACAACAAGAGGAATGACGGTACGTAATTCGAAAGCCTATTGGATAAAGAATCAATATTTACCCTACCAAATTGAAGAAAGACGCTTAAGAAAATCTTGAGTTAGTTGGTGACAGTGACAACTGTGTTAGACGATGACCATTCACGTTCATTTTTTCGTTGAATTTATCATTACTTGGTGGACAACTATTTCTCTTTTTTTTTAATGTTAGTACTGGTCCTGGAAACATCTGAAGTCTGAACCAGCTTTGCCTCAGAAACTGCGTACCCCTACTTAAAAGTCTTCTATGCTATAACAGACGTGCATATTAAAGTGGAAAAGAAAGCCAGGGAGCTGTTCAACTACCACAAATATTCTTCAATATAAATAAGGTTGCTTAACCAGATTAATTAGTTGTGCCATTTGTAAGAAACGATTGCCATTTCTCCCTTCCTCTCTCATTCTTTCTTCGAGTACGGTTCAACAACATCGAGACCCAGTAAGATTTGGTGGATTAATTTGTTAGGAACATGGACTTTGGACTTTGCTATAAAATTGCAACTGCTGCGCCTCTCTTTTATTATTTTTTTCCCCTGTTGATTATTGTGACCCAGAACAAGACAAGGGATCAAATTTGACTCTGATTAAACAAATTTAGTTAAATAATGCTTGGAACCCAGTATGAAAATAATTAATCAAGATAAATATTATACTAAGCCCACCTAATTGATTCTAGAATTGCTATAGTATTTCATGGGATTTACCAAAGATGCATGAAAAAAGAAACATTAGCCTTTATCTGTCAGTAAAATCAAAGAGGACCCGCACCTCGATGTAGCCAAATCTTTCTGGGTCCAACTCTTCCATGATCAAAGCTGCGTATTCCTCTGCTTGTTCTTTTAATCTTGATAGCTTATTTGCAGAAGCACTTAGCATGATAATCTACCAATTCATGTAAAGAAATTATAAAGTTAATGAATATATAATATTGAAAACAACAGTATTTGACGGTCACTAATTTCAGCTTTTCATGCAAATTAAGGGAGATGGTCCAAAAGGCCCCCACCAACCCCACTGAGGAATTAAATCGTACTATATATATATATAGAAGAAGGTTGCCGTCTCTCAACCTGAAACTCTTCAAAGAAAGACCCAGTTCATAAGATGCTTGAGAACGTGGGAATGGCGTCAGAGATCAAGAAAAAATTGAATCATGTCTATTCTATTGGGTTGGTTAGTTTTAGAATTTTCATAAATTTAGGGTCACCGAATCCTCTCCTTCTTCAGCGATTATCTTAATAGAAAAAATGCACCCTGTTTATTGATATAGCCTGCTATCTTATTTTATAACTAAAGAGCTTGGGCAATATTCATGATATAAAGGGTCATCTGTTTTTTTATTTAATTTAATTATTCTACCTCATATTTGGAAGGTCGGTTCTTATTTTATTTCTACAATAATTTGACAGGCTGTTGGCTAATTCATGCACGTTACTTTAAGATTAAGCACTTAATCAATGTAACTAGTTAAGATTAAATTAATTGAATTCGAGAGAAAGACATGATTAATTATAATGTCTTCTTAAATTCATTTCTAGTACCTCTTTGACTTCTTCTTCAGTGATTCTACCGTCTTCGTTCTTGTCCACCCTGTAAACATAACACAAGAAAAGGTTATATAAAATAGTTTAAGTTCTAAATCAGTGAACCTGCTATAAATCGCATATATTTATCACCTAGTTTATCTGCTAATTCAAGATTACTTGAGAGAAAAATGGCAGAAAATATTGTATAATCACTTTTTCAATAATTGGGGCTCGGAGGAAAATACAGTTTTATCCTCTCTCTTCTCTTCTTTTTTTTTTTTCATTTCTAGTACAGAGTTCGGAAAAGAGACAAACTGGGTTCCGATGGACCAAAACCATGTTGGTTCCATATCTTTGCTTGCATGATCTCAGATAAGAGTGAGATATTTAACATACAATATTTGTTTTTTTTTTTAAGAAAAGGAAAGAGGTGAATTAATTAATGAACAAAATAAGTCACCAATTAAGTTTAATTATATTATACACTAGTCCGTAATAAGGCGTACATATCGAAGAAGATCTGGAGTCGAGAATCAAAGCTTTGATCGGTAATTTGTGACCAAAACTCGTAAAGCTCATCTCCACAAATCTTGTCCGCTTTCAATCTTCTTCTCCTTCCCAATGCATCAAAAAGCTCCAAAGCAAACTCCTTCGAATCTTTCATTCCTTTTCAAAACAAAAATCTCAAAAATCAATATCCAAGACTTCATACGAACATGACAACAAAATCTTCAGTACTTCTGTTGCCTTTTTTATCCATAAATATTGAAATCCAAGTAGAAAAAAAATCAATAATTTAGACTCGGTTCGTGCTTTGAAAGCTAGCTAGCTGCTTTCGCTAAAACCAAGAGAAAGAAAATAGAAAGTCAAGAGAGAATCGAACCTATGCATTGTGCAAAATCGGCCCGGTTAAGATAACCATCTTCAGCAAGTTTTTCAAAATTGCTTTGAACTTCACTCCATGCATCAACGCCATTAGTTTTTTTACTGTTCTTACTTATAAATCTCAATCCACGCAAGGCTTTGTGAGCACCAGACCGAGTCCGGTCCAGCTGCGCTCGCTGCTTTCTCAAAGCACGGGCGGCTAAAGCTGACTCAAAAGCACCACCGCCATTATTTCCCGAGGCTGATAAAATCCGAGCTGCCTGTCCATGACTCCAAGAAAACCTCCTTAACTCAGCTTTCAACTCATGCGAAAATTGCCTAGCTTTCGCTACAGCTTCGGCTTTTAACTCCTGAGAAAATTGCAATAACTTATTCGACGAACTCCGCCTGATCGTCGGCGATCTCGACACCGGAGTTACAGCTCCGGCAGACACAGAACCACCAGTAGTGAAAGAAACATCATCGATGTTGATAACCGTTGATGTTGCTGGCTCAACACTACGAAGCACAATCGTGTCATCACCTTGTAAATCAAGTGTCACCTCAACAAACTCCTCGCCGGACTCAGTTCCCGGCGATGTTCCTGTGCTCATCGTTGCATTGCCGGGAAGCGTGTCCGAGGCCCATCTCCGCTCGTGTTTAGGCAATGAAGCTCTCATTGATTTTAGGTGAAATGGATTTTAGGTGAGTGACGAAGCTGTAATAAAGAAGTGGAGGAGGAGAGGCAATGTTAGTATTAGTAGTCGTCGTCGAAGAACGCGTTGGGAATCTAATGGAAAAGGCATAAATACGCGGAGTGTTGTGTTTCCTCCAGATCTTCTAGAGAGAGAAACTAAAAAAAATCTCTCTCTCGAGAGAGAGAGAGAGTTTGAAGAACAAAAAGGCAAGAAAAAGACAAGCTTTAATAATTTTATGGGTGTGTATGTGTAAAGAATGGGGTAAAAATGCAGGGGACCAAGAGAGAGAATTTCTATACAGAGATGGGATTGTATTTTGAGTGCTCTGTGACCACTTAGCTGGGAATGGTTTTGTCTTTCTCTTTTATGCTCGAGCTAGCTAGTAAAAGTAGTCTTCTTTTGATCATTTATTTATTTTTTTGGCAAAACGCGTGCGTTTATACTCGAGACATTGAAGAAAAAGAAAAGGAGCTGTGGAGCTCCGAAGATAAAAGAGAAGCGGAGGCCTTGGAAATGTGTGTGTGAGAGAGAGAGAGCGTAATATATATTTTTATGTTGTGGTGTTGTGCCTGTTTTAGCTAGGTTTTTTATTTTTTGCGATTGTTTTAGAGTCAACTCCATCTAACATCACAACAGGGGGGGTAGATAATGATTACGAAAGTTTCCCTCTTCTTAAATTCCTTAGTTTTATTGAGAAATTAGTATTAAAACAATTTATTCTTTTGAATACATTGAAAAAAAATATTTTTTAACGTCAAATCCAAAATCCTTACCTCTTATGTATAGGAATCTTGTTTTTGTTTTTGTAACTGTTGTTCAAACTGTTTTACAGAGCGATTGTTTTTCCAAACTTCCGAAAATGCTTTTGGTTAAAATAAAAATAGACACGGAAGTTTTGAAAATGATTTTTATAATGATATTAGTTTTGGGGACATTTTAAACATATTTCAAAATCGGGATTTCATTTTTCTATTATCGGTTAACCTGATATTAAAAGATATTTGGGCTTTGACCAGGCCCAAGCTGATTAATTAGATTCGGTAATGTCTTTGGTTGAGACCTCCCCTTCGAAGATAAAAAAAGATAATTGCTTCGATGTAAATCAAGAAACAATAGAACGCCTGTGTTTTGCTGGTTTCGGAAATTGTTAAGCCTGCGTTTTCTTGTGAGCTCTTGTATCATTTTTTATCCATAGCATATCTCTAATTTATTTTTAATTAACGTGATTATACTGGTCAATTTACGTAAATTTATAAAATCAACGAACATATAAATCTTCAATAATCTTAAAATTTATAAGACTCGAACTAATAACTTATAAAAATTAAACTTAGAACCTAAACAATTAAATTACATTCACGTAAATATATCTCTAAAATTATTAATTATGAGAATGACAATTCCACCATTTTTTTTTTTGAAAAATATTTCATTGCATGGACCAGCTCAAGATTTGCCAGCTTCAAAAGTTTTAGTATAATCGTCAAAATTTTGACAACCCCGTGTGCTGGCCTATAAGCGGTGAAACAACTTTTCTTTCTTTTATGCGCTATAAAACGTCATCATATACATGATTATGACCTTAAACAATATAATGATAGAGTCACGAGCTTTCTGACCGACAATTATTTTAGCATTAGTTATCGTTAGAAATTTGTTTGGAAAAATATGGTTAATGAGTAGGCTTAGGGTTAATGTACAATACAAAATTTAACGGTTTTATTAATTAAATTTTTTTATAAGTGTAAAATATATATTTTGTTGGTAATTAATTTACCGATAACATCACCGACAGAAATGCTCCATCGATAAATCTTTTATCATTAATTTTTTTCCATCAGTAAATCCGTTGGTAATAAAATAAATAAAATTACCCGCTTCATTTAATCGGTATATTCCTCGGTAATAATATTTTTTATATCGACAGATATACCGACAGAAATTCTATTAATAATTCCGTTGGTAATTATTTAAAAATATTTAAAAAAATCATTTTATAAAATTATAAAATAATTAAATCAACATTGTATAATATATACTCAAAATGCTTGGAAAAAAATAAGAAAATCAACTCAAACAAATTTGCAACAAATAAATAAAATGAAAAAAAATAAATTCAACTAAAAAAATTCATATGAAAAAAATGAAATTGCAATTGCTAAAAATTTAAAAATCCTATAAATAAATCAACTAAAAAATGGTCTCATATGAAAAAAAATCTCACAACAACATTTATACAATTATTAAGAACAAAAACAATTAAAAATAAAATAAAAAACAAATATAGTGAAAAAAATCATGAAAAAAGAAGAAAAAATAAAAATCTTACCGTAATGTAATTACAAGTAAAGCCAAGGAGAGAAATTTTTTTTTAAAATTATATTAATTAAATAAAAAACTAAAAGGATAAAAAAAGAAAGAAGAAGAAGACATACCCGAGTATGAAGAAAAAGAGAAGGAGATGAGAGAAAAGAAAAAAAAAGAAATAGATATTGATGTTTTTACATATAGTGAAGAAGAAGAAGAAGAATTATAAAAAATGAGTTTGTCTCTTGTGAAATAAGGACATTCATGCTTTTTATTGGGGCACATTAGCGACGGATTTATCGATGAATAATTGAATATTAATATTTTTTAATTATTCCGTCGGTTATTCCATCGGTAATATTTAATTTAAATTTTTAATTTCATAAAAAGTTTTCAGAAACCGCCAACAATTATCGATGATTTTTCAATTCGTTGGTGATTTCGTCTGTAATATTTAAATGAAAATTTTTAATTAATTGAATTTTTTCAGAAAACCACCGAATAACATCGACGACTTTTCAATCCGTCGATGATTTTGTCCATACAGAACAACAATTAACAGTGCAATTGAAGGTGAACAATTTTGAAGCTCTCTGGAAAATACCGATGAAAAATTTCGTCGGTGATTCCCTTTGTAATTGACATGATGAACAATGTTTACAGTTTACCAATGGATTTACTGACTGATTTACCAACGGAATAAATTCTGTCGATAAAAATGACACGTCATCATTTTTTTTACTTTGTTTAAATTTTTTCCCCATAGTAATTCCCTCGATATATACCGAGGGAATATTTTCATCCGTAAAATTCCGAGGGATTTTACCGACGAAAATATTCCCTCGGTATATAAAAACATTTTATAAAATTATAAAATAATTAAATTAACATAAATCAACACTGTATATTATATACTCAAAATGCTTGGGGAAAAAAAAAGAAAATAAACTCAAATAAATTTGCAACAAATAAATAAAATGAAAAAATAAATTCAACTAAAAAAATTCATATGAAAAAAATGAAGTTGTAATTGCTAAAAATTTAAAAATCTCTATAAATAAATCAACTAAAAATTGGTCTCATATAAAAAAAAATCTCACAACAAAATTTATACAATTATTAAGAACAAAAACAATTAAAAATAAAATAAAAAACAAATATAGTGAAAAAAATCATGAAAAAAGGAAAAAAAGAAAAATATTACCTTAATGTAGTTGCAAGTGAAGCTAAGAAGAGAAAAAACATTTCCTAAAGCATATTAATTAAAAAAAACTAAGAGGATAAAAGAAAAAAGAAGAAGAAGACATATCCGAACATGGAGGAAAAGAGAAGGAGATGAGGAGAGAAAAGAAGAGAAAGAAATAGATATTTATGTTTTTTACATATAGTGAAGAAGAAGAAGTAGAAGAAAAATTATAAGAATTGAGTCTGTCTCTTGTGAAATAAAAAAATTACAGATGAGGAGAGAAAGTAATTTCGTCGGTATATCCATCGGTAATTTTGTTGGTAAGAAAAAAATTATTACCAATGCGTCTGTTCCGTCAATAAATCCGTTGGTAATTCTATTACCAACGGATTTACCGACGGACAAAACATTACCAACGAACGATTCACCGACGGATCATTTTCATCTTTGATTCCATCGGTAATATAATTATCGATGGAATATGTGTCTTACACCGACAGAAAAATTCCGTTGGTAAACCTGTTAAATCTTGTAGTGAAAGTGGGATTCAATTGTTTTTAGGGTTGCAATTTTGTTAAAAATTATTTTTCAATGAAAATATTAATCTAATTAAAATAAATTATGAGAAACTTATTTTAAAAAACTCTTAATTTACATGTTTTGTAAACTTAAGAATCTTTAATCCCACAATGAAATATTATAAGATCCTTTTGTAACTCATATGGCGGGAAGTTGAAGCATGAAGATTGGAACTCTTGTGGCATCAAAGCCTTTCGAGGGAATAGATCCCAAGTGAAAGTGAATTAAAAAAAAAACTAAAAAAAACCAAAATACTTTTGCGGTCCATGGTGTTATGTGAGTGTATACAAACTAATTTTGCCATTTACTTAGTTTTTTTTTTTTAAAAAAATCAATACGTCCTACCCTAACAAATACCTTGCAAGCTAACTAGATTCCTTGAAGGGTCTATATATGTAGGCGTTAGAATTAAGGTGATAGGTTTGCTAAGGCAACATCGATCAAACAAGGGATAGCTAGGGGCGGTCGATGAACCCTGGCTCTCTCAATATGTCAGCGCACACGTCCATGCTATGGCTTTCCTCATGGACCGCTAGTGCTTGAAAACAATCATAGCATTTGAAATTCCGTCGATCTGAGACATGCATGGGATGTTGTGTGTCAGATTGAGTTGTGTTGCTAGCTACCTAGCTTTTACTATCAGCTTCATATGCGGCAAGCAAAATAATAATTTAAATACGTATTAGCTGGGGACCTTGTTGATTTTCTTTTTTAATTGTGGTTATTTTTGTTCGTATGTTATGTTTATTGGTGATAAATGTCTCTTGTGTGAGAATGAAAAGCTAATTCAATGATATTTTTATTATCGAGCCAAAGATGCACAAGCTAGTCTAAAAATACCTTATCACCAAACCAAGATAATATACAATTAAAAAAGATAAAAAAAGAAAGATAATATACAATTAATTAGAATTATAGATAATATAAACAATTATAGCGGGTTATATGATAATATATAGATATTAAAGATTATCATTCAAGATTTCCACTATCTTTTACATCTATATTATGTTAGGTAAGAGCATCTCCAATAAAAAATATCATATATTAAAGAGCTAAATTGATAAAGAGCTAAATTGATAAAATGACTTTTTAATAGTGTAAATATAACTTTTTATTTATTTATGTGCATTCCAATGGTAAAAAGTTATTTAGAAGAGTCAATTATATTTTAATATATTTTATGTTAAATTAATTTTAATATAATTATACAACATTGACCAACAGATATAAAACAAATAAAAAAACATTGAGCAACAGAGAAAACATACTTTCATCTACTTTTACCTTTCCTACATAGAAATATAGAAATGATATTTCCTGTCTTAAATAGCTATTTGAATTATTTATTTAATTGATCGATTGGAATGCTTAAGAGCAAATATAAAAGTTAAAAGTATAATTTTTATATTTTATCTAATTTTTTAATAGTCCTTTTAGAGATGCTCTGAGAGACAAATTGTAAAATCCTGCGTGAATCATCAATGTAGAAATTCATTGCATTTTCTCTTATATCTATACATGATTTAATTAGCACAATAATAATACATAAAAACTAATAATTTAACTTATAATTCAATCGTGCATATATAATGCTGCTACAGTACAAACTATAATTATAAGTTTTGTGAGATTTGCCCGTCCTTGCTTATTCCTTTTCTTTTCAATATGGTAACAAAAGTTTTCGTATCATTTATAATCAGAGTTCTAATATAAAAATTAATCAAGCCACGCCCAACTCATAGGTAATTAACTTTTTAGCTAAGCGTTGGTTTATGGGTTTGGTTTACTGGATATATATATATATAGTTGAATTTAAAACTCTTAAAGCCAACTTTAGAGCACGATTAATTCAAATATAACCACTCAAACTAAAGGGTAGCTGCGCTGTTGTAGTCTATATTGGAAAAAAAAATTAGCAACAGCAAATTAATTAATTGCTAATACCATATATTAATATTCGTGTGCTTGGATATCGATTTACAACATTAAAAGCAATTAATGTAAATAAACTACTTTTAATTACTAAAAGTAATGAAGACAGAGAACAAAAAAGTAAAGCATGCATGTCTATTATTAAAGTTCAACTAATCCAATCCTAGCTTATTGGTCAAATTTTAAATTTGATTTTTTAAAGGTTATTAATTCAAGTTTTATAAATTTTAGAGTTACTGAATGCTTACATGATCATTAATTTTAAAACTTATAAAATTAATCAAAATACACACAAACTGATTCACGTATTCATATCAATCCAAAAAAATAAAAAGTTCAGCCGGCCTATATCTTATAAGGGTCAAATCAAAGACTGTTTGGTCATCTTTAAATTTGAAGTTGGCAAGTCACGAAGAACCTCCGGTGATTTAATTTCCCGTTGTTTTCTTGACATTAGAAAAAAAATAAAAAATCCTCACATCTATAATAACTCTTGGACACGAAAGATGCCCACTTGACAAACACATCATCCACCAACCTCTAATTAAAAGTCCACCATATCCATGGATGTTTTACACAAAATGAACCATGCAAAAAATGCACCTTTCGCACCAAATAGTAATGCTTAACAATGTTAATCAAACCAATTTTCAAAAACAATAGCTAATTAATCTAACCAATTAATAGGTGATAAAGCTTAAAACTCAATACTTTCTATGTCTTGTATTTTTTCAAGAAAATCTCATTCTTTCTTGTTAAAACCCAGTATTTTATACATGAAAAAATTTAGAAAAAAATCTTTCCTTTTAAGATGACAAACATATTACCCCATGATATCTCCAAGTAGAGTTCTCACGACACCTAGCTTGTGATTAAAAAGAAAAAGAAAAAAAAAAACTTCACTGGGCAGCAGCCCAACCAGTATCTTATCATCATCAGTAGCTTTTTGCTGAGTGAATAACGCCATTGATAACAGCTAAATTATATTTGAAACAGAAGGTTCTTTTAGGCTGATCTTTGTTAATTTGTCCATAAATTTTTTGCTACATATGATCGGGAGATTGTCCACGACTCATAAGCTACGAGGAGTTCACCCACCAGACGAAATCTTTCCACCCAACAATTTTATGACGCGTAGCGCGAGGCTTGCATAGGAGATTAACGCTTAGCATACAGAGGCCTTGCCTGCTGCAAATTGTGCCGTCATCCGTGGTCGCTCAACTCTCTTGACTAGAAGCATGCGCCAGTTGGTAACAAGAACATTCCTGACTCCTGCCATGATATACAGTAGTACTATGCACCAAATCTTTAAGTACAAGAGGTTGCACTTCTCGATTGTACTTCAAATTACATCATGCATAAGCTGAGCCATCAGTAGAAAAAATAAATAAATTACTTTAGACTATTTTTACTTCGTGCCATAATGTCATAAAATTAAAAATTCAAATAAGGTATGGAAAGTCTTGGACAAAGGAAAGGGTGACGCAAAGAGTGGTGAGCAACAATCTCATGGTAATACAGACTTCTTGTGGAAAATGACAGTTTTTGTCCATCTTGGTTTGCACGAGAAGAATGGGGCGCAGGATGATGATCTCTATAATACAAGCACTGAGTGACGCTTCGAAGTCACAACATCAATGGCATGATAAGAAATTTGTGAACCCATCTGAATTAAACTGTATAGTAGAATAATTAACGTCTATATGGGACGAAACTCGAAAACCCAACTTGATTTTTGTTTTTTTTTATCAAAGAAAACAATAGAACTTAAGAAATCCTTGATAAATACCCTCTTCTTCTTCTTCTTTTTACTGCTATTTTTTTTTTCTTTTAGGTCCCGAGAGATCCTTGCTTTACTCCATACTCTGGAGGGACAAGTTTGACGTGAAGAGGTGGGCTGCTAGAAGATTTTTACGTGTAGAGCCGAATGATAGTACCATGGCCATGGGTTGCCCAACAACTCCTGTACAAGGATTGGTGTAATTTGGTCTCCTCTGTTTTGATGTTCATCGGTTGCTCTCTCCCCAACCATTACTATATATTGCCACATAATTAATTTACAAGGAAAAAAGAGAAGGCTATTTGAACTATAATAACATTTATGCCATGAAATATTTATTTCTGATAGTCAACATAATTAGATTTGAATTGATGATCATTGTGGTCCAGTCTCTCATGTTTATCCAAGAAATTAAAAGGATAAAATGTAACTAAATCATTGAAAGCACCAGAAGCAATTAATACATGACGGACATTGTCGAAGCTATCGAGAATATCCCCAGTGACCAAGGCGGCAAATAGCATGATAATTTCACAATGAAAAGTCAGTCTTCTTTGTGCCGTCTTAGTGAAGATTCGAGACGTCTACATTGATATTTGGTTTGGTTTAATACAAGTGATATCTATGTTAAGATTTTTCTTGGTGGTCCTTGATTTCCTCATCATTATTTTCAATTCAAATTCTATATAATCAATCACGTGGATTTTTTTTTTGCAGATATATTTTCTTCTGTGAATTACTTGCCTAGAACATACATGATCAAAAGATTCAGTGTCGATACATCAAAATTGGACAAAAAGAAAAAAAAAACTTTAATTAACAGTTAATACCAAAAACAAGAACTCATCATGACTTCCCAAGTGCTCTAGTTCTGTAGATTCATTAATCATTTGGATCATTCATTCTTCTTGGATCTTGTTCCATATGCTTAGAGTCTCTCCTTAAAGAAAAAAAACGTTTAAAAATATAATAGTAATTTTTTAAAAAAATATTTTTTATTTAAAAATATATCAAAATAGTATTTTTTTTAAAAAAATATGTATGACATCAGTGCATCAAAACGATCCAAAAACATATAAAAAAATAATTTTTAGCAAAACAAAATTCATTTTTATAGAAATGCCGTTTGGAATTCAATTTCAAATGGCTCATAAGAGCTTGTTTGACATTGTTGTAGTGGTTATTTTTCGAAGTGATTAAAACGATCTAAAAACATAAAAAAAAATAAAAACCAAAAATAATAAATTTAAACTTTTTCAAAAATATTTTTCCACTAAAAAAACAAACAGACTCTAAAATCAATACCCAATCTTAATTTCAATCAATGAATGCTTTCACATGACTATTCATATATCTTACAGGCATGGTGTCGAATTAAAAACAAATATTCTCACAAAGAAACATATGTTTTTTTTTTTTAAAAAAAAATTAAGTCTAACATCTATCAATTTTGGCGGGGTTTGAAAACGCAACCCAAACGAAGTTTGATAAAAAGTTTGAATTTTTTTAAAATTTTTTAAATTATTTTAACATGTTAATATTAAAAATAAATTTAAAAAATAAAAAATATTTTAAAATTCAATTAATACAACAGTAGCAATCGCTACTTGTAAAAGCTGTGGAGTGGTGTCCTGTATCATGGTCGTATACATACAAAAGTAGGCAAATTCCAGTAAATGAGCTGGGCTTCCATACTAGTTCTTGTTTGATGCTTGTAAATTACGCATCTTGATCAAAATGACCTAGCCAGTCAAGTTTTTTATTAAATAAAAGATATTGCAAGAAATTGGATCTACGTACCTGTGATTACTTAATATATTGTTCTTCGACTCTGAGATGGAATTGCCATCCATTATCAATAGCTATATTATCTTAGAGTGGTGGCAATTATGGACTTTTCTGCTCCAAAGAAAACTATACTATTACACCCTCTCGATTATTTTAATATTGAATAAACCATACTTTAACCCTTATACGTTCAATAATTAATGTTCTACTTTGGCTCCTGTATTTTAATTCTTGTTATGTTAATCCTACGGTTTCAATACGGCCTTGAACCTTTAAGTAACTAGCTATTCTTAAAACCCCCAGGAAACATTTCATCAAGTGGGATTGGCATTAGTTTGCATTAACTACTCGGACTCAATGGATGGAGAACCATACTAAGGATATTTGAGAATATAGTATCGATTATTTTTTAAAATATATTAAAATAATATTGTTTTTATTTTTTAAAAAATATTTTTTGATACTAGCACATCAAAATGATATAAAAACACTAAAAAAATATTAATTTGAAGTAAAGAAAAAAAATAAAAAAAAATTAATTTTTTTTAAAATATTTTTGAAATATAATAATAAAAGGTATAAACTATATAGTAACTTGAGTCGAACATTTTCGAATCTGTAGGGGCAAAAACATGGATTATCTTATATTTTAGTGGCTGACAATTGGGGGCTGGTAGAATTTAGAAAATCAGAACCCTAGTTGAATGAATAGTATGACGAGTGAAACTAAGGGCCACTTTCTGCACATCCCTCTCGATGAAGAGTCAAGATTCATGGAGTTTGTAGGTAGTGACTGGTCCATGTTATTCCCTTGTTTTTTCTTACAGGGAGTAGGTAGCATTAGCTGTGAGCCTCTAGTTGAGCCCAAAAGTGGTCTTCTTGACTACGCTTGCTCGGTCAACCATGCCAAGTGCAGAAGACCTTTCAGGCAATTAGTCGCCATTCCTAGCTGGCGAGAGCATTTGTACAATGATAGATGGAGTGATATCCAGAGCAGGCATGGACTTCGTAAAAATATCTGTGTAAAAGCATTAATTAATCATATGAAATGGGAATGCAGGGGGGGAGTGCCAAATTTTGTGTGCTTTTGGTACATTGTTTTACTAAAATGTACACATATTTAACAGAAAAATAAAGGACTCGAGGGAATGAAATAGTTAAAAAAAAATAATAATAAGTACGTGTTTGCGTTTTACATTGCGGCGGTTTAAATATTGTAAGCTCAAAAAAAATTTTGTGTAGAAATTTTTTTTAAATATTTTTAAAGTATATTAAAAATAAATTTTTAAAAATAATAAATATATTATTTTAATATATTTAAAAGTAAAAAATACTTTAGAAAATAATCTAAAATTACATTCGACGAATGAATGAAGCTATGAACGGCCTCAAATTGAGAATTTCTTTTGTGTGGACGAAAAACAGTAAGATTGGTCTGTGCAACGAGTTACAAAGTATAATTTGTTGACATAACAAATCAAACACTGCAGTTTTTCTAAGCAATCGACCAAATTGAAAATTCTTCTCCAAACAATCCCTGCAAAATAATAATAATATGTATTTACAGGTCCTCATGGATAAAGGCCAGCCACAAACAAACATACTTGTGCAATAATTTATTTTTAATCCAGGATGACTCAATCCTATTTTATGGGCAATGTTTCCACATGTAATATACTTGTGCAATAATCTATCATTTCAGGAGGGCATTTTGTATTGCACGTTTGAACGTTCTTCGGTGTTGAAAACTCAAAGCGTGTTGCTGAACTAACACTTGGTTCATGATTACGTATTTACGTGGTTGAACTTTAATTTGGTTTCAATCAGGGGCGGCAAAAAATTAATCAAAAAATACTTTTCAATCAAATAAAAATTTGATTTAATTTTTAAAAAAGTATTTTTTTTTATTTTGGATGAAAAATATTTTACAGAAGTTGTGAAAAAAGTTAGAAATATCATATTATTTGCTGATTATATCAAATTTGATCCTCAAATTTTTAATTGATATATATTTTGTTTGATTTTTTTTTCAATTTCATCCCTTATTTAAACTTAAATTTATTGGATTACTATTATTTATTAAATTTATTCATATTCATTAAGGATATCCTATTATACTTATGATTGTTTCTAGTATAACTAATCTTTTATGGAGACTTTTTTTAAAAATATATTTTTAATAAAAAAATTGACACTCTTGCTATCTTTTGTGTGGTTGAGTGATTTTTATTCTAATTTTTTTATTGAACTTGCAAACTTTTTTAATGATCAATCAACTTTGTTATGATTTTATACTACTCGTTTGCAACTTTTTATAGGCACAGAGAAAGAGTGATAATTGCATATAACTTTGATTATCTAAGACAGACTTTTTTTTGATAAAGTTGCAAACCATTTAAATCTAATTTTTTCGTGTATTAAGAGGTGTTCATATCAAAGATGATGAGGCATTAGACCTGAATGTGATAATAAATGTTAATAATGATGTTGATCATGAAATAATACCTAATATTTCTAAATTTAAAGATGCTTCTGGGTCTACATTTATTGTTTCTCATGATTGAACACTTGGTTGTAGATGTTTGCTAGGAGACTATGCTTTAGAGATTGGACAAACATTTAGTAGTACAAATGATTTAGTTAATGTAGTTGAGCGGTAACACATTGCACATCCAGTTAAATACTAATTTAAATGGTTGAACTCGACCTTTGTTCACTTATAATGAATGCAAGCACATAAGTATAAGTGGTATTTATATAGGGTATATCATAAGAGTTTAGATTCATTTGAGATAACAAGGTTAAAAATAGAAGATTCCCGTTGGTTTTTACAATTATAGATGAAGAAAATAATTCTAATTACAAATGATTTTTACTTTGCTTATAGAGATAGGACAACTAATTATTTTGTTTTAGAACTTTAGAACTGTGTCATTTAATGGATATTATATTTTATAACCGTGATATTTAATTGATATCGCGGATCTGAAACGCGACATTAATCACTTGTCATGTTTGATAAATATAACATTAATTAAATATTACATTTATGAAACACGACATTTCAAAATATAATGTTTCACCGAAACTTTTTTAAATTCTCCTATTCTTTTTACTTTCTATACTAATTGCTAAATATGTCTATAAATTAGCATGATTGATCAGAGGTTCCAAACTTCAGGCCTAGAAATTATTTAATATATTTTTGTTGTTTAGCTAGTTCATCAACTCTATAAGTCTAGAATGAAAATTAGGGTGCAATGGTTCTGAACTTCTACCCTATAGATAGCTAGCCTAGTAGTCAAAACCCAAAATTAAGTCTACGGGGGCCTTTTCAAGAAGTCTATAATGAATGCGTGGGTTTTTCGTGGTAGATATTTACAGTTAAAAAACTCATTTTGCCTCAAACAAAAATCAATACACTAGTTATTAATATTTTCTTTTTACGAGAATTCGCTAGTGATTACAACATTGATATAATAGGTATCGGTATTTTTAGATTTATGAAGCATAATAATACTCTAAAAATAAATAAATAAAGCTAAAACTGATATCTTGAAGTGTTTATGCACTTTTATTTCTTCAGTAAAATAACTTCATCTTCTTTAAAAGTAAAATTTCTTTAACTAATATCTAAGAGTGTTTTGATATTTTCATCGTAATTTTTTATTTTTTGTTATAAATAGGTTGATATATGAGTAATGTAATAACCTTAAAAATATAATTAACATTAACAAAAAAGTAATTGATGCATGCATTGTAAATTTTAGTACATGGGCTCTTTCTATGTCATTTGAGTGATGTGTGAAAGGGATTTAAGCGGCCAAATGATGGCTTTCACGGTGGCGTTTGAGTCATTTTGGTGACTCTTTTATCCCTATACGGTATGTGTGGTTAGATGACCTATAGTTTGATATTAGTGGAATTATTTTTTATTCTTATTTTCTCTCTTCTCCTTGAACTTTAGACATGACCTTACAAAGTTTTAAAAAAACCCTTCAATATTTTTTCTTCATATTCAATTTTTGTTCTTTTGATTACTATTTGTTTTATTTAAAATAATTTATAAAATTAGATTTTTTTTAATTTCATCATCTTTTAATATCTTATAAGTTAAATTTGTTTTTCATTCTTTTTATTGCTATTTATTTTATTAGAGATAATCTTTAAAATTGATTTTTTTTTGTGATTCTATCCTTCTTCAGTTTTTTTTTCTATCAAATTTAATCCTTATTATTATTATTATTATTTATTTATTTTATCCTTCTAGCTTCAACATTCAATTTTTTGTAGCTTTTTTTTTTAGTTTTATCTATCAATATTTATTTAATTGAAGATTATACTCCATTAAATTTTTTATTTGTTTTTTAATATATATATTTTTAATAATTTAAAAATAACTTAAGTTATGTCAGACATTTTCTGTTCAAAAGAAATTTTATCCAATATACTACGAATCGCGAGTCATAACTCGTATTTGATATGTTAAGTACATTTTTGTCAGAATGAACAGAAATGACAAGGAAATTCTCCATGGACTGGACTTACAAATGGAGTGCAGACTGAAAGAGATAGATCCCTATATACACATAGACTGGGCAAACAAAGCCCATAGGATGGCCCACATTTACTTGGTAGGAAGTCCGCTTTCCTTATGCGAGTCAAAGCTTTTGTAGCCTTTTTTATGCTATGAGCTACGTAGAGAAAAGTCCATTCGGAAGAAAGCTTGGTTGCTAGTCCATATTTATAGAGGGCCCAATTCGTCAGCCCAAAAGATTGATCTTAAGGCAAACTTTTCAAAATGCTCTTATTTATTACATAATTTATCAATTATATCCTTCAAAAAAAAAATCAATCACTTATAATTTATTAGTTTGTTCTTATTCTGCAATATACCTTCCTGCAAATTAATTTCATTAAAATTGAATACTGTATACATAGTACGATTGGTTTCTATTTAAATTGATTAAATTATCTTTTTAACATGTATTGGTGGTTGGAACTTTATCCTAAATAAGCTCAATTATATATGAAAATCATCGAGACAAAAAATCAGTTCTTTTTTACTCAAAGGAGTATTTATTTTATTAACTTAAATGGGTATTTTTACATATTTATATCAAAATTATTATATGTGTGACTATTAATAACACTCGGGATTGCTAAAAAGATCTCGATGAGATAAATTTATAAACACTAAGAAAAGAAATAAAAAAAAGCCAGAGTGGGTCACACATACTGTACAAAGACAACAATATCCTATTTACCTAGTGCATGTATTGCGCTTCCTAAGCAAAATCCAAGCCTGAATGACCTCTTCCTCGTCTAATCTCGACTCACCTTGGTATGTCCAATCCTTACCTGTCATAAATCTCTATGCATTCCCTACACATGCAAGCAAACACCACATAGGGCACGTATAAAATTTCCATGTAGATACCACATTTTCTATGTTAATGATTATTTTTTAGAAATGACAATCCATCAACTTTGTCATCAAGCATAACAAGCACCACAATCTCTACTAGTGATATCACTTCATTTTCCGTGCAGGTACTTGTAACTACAACATGCTTCACGAGGTAAGTATGAGTGACCTGAGTTAATATGCAGCTTTAATTAAATAATTACTCTTACAATATTATACGTGTAAAATGGGGTAATATTCCTAATCAATACCTCGAGTACGAGATTTAGTATGTGTATGCACATTAAACAAAAACCATATGACATGTTGAAGCTATAACTTTATCAAAGCTATCAGTTTTTCTAGTTTTCAAATGAAAAAACTAACACAGACTGAACCAAAACGGTTCGGTTTAAACTGGTTTTTTGTTAGGTCTAAGTTAAATTTTTCAGAAATTATAGCTCCTAGTTTGGTTGAATGTTTTGGCACAAACCAAACCGAACTAGATTGTGAACACTTCTATTATATGGTATATCATATTAGAATCATTTCAGGTCAAGTTCATGAATGTGTGAGGATCATCTTTTGTTTTTTTTTCGGTTTTTTTAACTGAAGAACATCGCCAATGCTGGAGAAATAAAAGGAATTTGTTAATTACTTCAACTTTTAATGGGTTGAATAACTTTATGTGCTAATGCCTGTCTGCATCCAAGCTAATAATTAAACATAAACTTCTTTTTTTTTTTTTTATCTTAAATGATACAAGCCTTGATATGGCAACATTAATCTCGTTAACGGCAAGTTGATTTTAGTTTAACATGAAAAGATAGAACAAGAAGAAAAAGAAGCATGAATCTCGAAAGAACAAGCGTGGTAGCTAGTTCTATTTTCAACAATTCTTATTTAAATTTAGTTATGAAAAAATGGATATTTGTTAACATCTATTTTTTAAATTGTACTTTTTTTATATATAAAAATATTTTTTAATTATTTTATGAATCAATTAAAACTATTTTGTTTTAATCATAGAGCTAATTTATTGAAATTTCTTTATATTTCTATAACAACATTTAAAGTCGATCAATATTATTGTAATTTTTTAAAAACCTTTTATTATAGATCATTACTGCAAATCATACCTTCACAATCTGAAAAAAAAAAACCAGATCAATAACATACTAGGTGGGATTATAATACAATATACAATTGTGTTTTCTTATGTTACTTCATCGTTCATATAAACAATGCAACATCTAATTATTATTTTTTATTTTCAAACTTTTTTTTTATTCAATTGAATCATTCTATAACCTAATTAGATGAAATTAGATTTCAAACTATGATAAATATATTAAATTAAAAGACAAATGATTGAAAAGCAAAACATGAAAAAAAAAAAGAAGCATTCAATCTCAAATTTTCAATAATTTTTATTTTTGTCCCAAAGTTTATTTTGGTCATTTTTCAATCTTTGAATTAGAGAAATGAGAGAAAAATTTAATGAGAAAACGATAAAGGAGTTCGATGGTGGTTGTTTTTGGCCTTCATATTGCCTGGAGAAAGTAGACTGGACTTAAAAGATAATTTTTTTCAATTTGCTTTTGTAGAATCGATTTAAAGGTGTTTTGATTCGAGAGATTTTTTATTAAGATTTTTAAGGTGTTTTTAGTTGTTTTAAATGAAGATGTGTTGAAAAAAAAAAGATTTTTAGGGCGAAACCCCCCCTCCTCCTAATTTTTTGGCTATTATAATGGTGATTGGATTTTAGGCAATTGCCTATAACATGTTATCTGCCACTACATGCAACATTTTGCTTGTTTAATAAAAAAATAGAGCATACGACAAGTTGTCTGATCTTAAGACCAAAATTTTAAAAAAAATTACCCAAGTCTAGGGCCTAAGTTTTCAAGCCCGATCATGGCTGGACTCTTTAATTTAAACTAATCTTGTGCGTGTTGTCTATATTTTAAATTTTATTTTATTTTTTAAAATATTATAAATATATTAATTCATTGAATTTTTAAATTAATTAAGAATATACTCTAGTTATTATTTAAAATTTAGTTTATAATTAAGAAATTGAATTAAAAATATCATCTTTTCTAAATTCTATTAGATTCAAGTGAAGTAATTTATTTTAAGAATAGCACTTGAATAATGTATTATTTATTATAATAAAATAAATATTTTAATGATTCTCATGTTATATTTTTATTTGATATAAATTATGATTTTAACAAAACATCTTGAATTAACTTGAATTGATTAAATATATCATCGTTTTAATAGTTAGAAAATCTACTTTATATATATTAAAGTTTGAATTCATTATTTTTAAATAAAAAATATATTGACAAAGCTTGTATATTTTACTCCGTGTTTAAAAAGACTTTGGACCGGCAATGAAACTAGAAATATCTTTCCGATCATGGAGGTGAAAGAAAAACCCTATCGCACTTCAACCACGTGGTTTGACAAGTAGTTCAAACTTCAATGTCTGATGCCATGTTTTTCTTAAAATAGCGGGGAATAAATTCTCAATCGGACCCACCAGACTTGGGAGGTTACCTAAAGGGCTGAAATGTAAGCTCAACGAATTTTGAAATGAGGATGGATTAATTTTGACCAAAAGAATTAATAGTTCAATTAAAATTTTAAATCTTATACCGAATTAAACTAGTTCATATTAAGAATCGATCGGTTTTATTATTTTATATTTCAAACATAAAATAACTATAAATTATCTTTTTGCTAAATCTAAATCCATGAATTAATTGTTAGTTCAAAATGATATTATTTAGAATGTTTATAGTTCTTAATTGGTTCATTTTTTTTAAAAAATTAGATCCGAATTCAGATACTTAAAAACTAAGCTAATTTGATGTTATTTTCATTCCTATAGCATGCAAGGATTAATTCTTTTCTATTTCTAATTTTTTACTATATTCTTTTAGGATCTGAACTTAAAAACACTCAATATAAATTTTAATGGTACAACTTGAATTATGTTTAATAGCCATGTAACACTTACAATTTACAATGGATATGTACAATATTAATTCAGCCATTTTTTTATAGTATTGGACCGGATTATCAAGTTAAATATCAATCATGTTGATTGAAATTTAAAAAATAATAAGAAGAAGAAAAGATATATAGAGAGAGGAAGCTGTAGTGGAAAAGGATCCCAACAATGTTATGGTCGGCTGAATCACTTTGAAGTGATTGATCTTATGATATCCAAAGGTTTTTAAACATGTGTTCAATTATTGTTTAAGACACGTTAAACAGGTTTTGGAGATTGATTCGGGAAATAACTTGAGTGACTCAGGGGAGTACTATTGAGTCGATTTAAATTATTTATTTTTATTAAAATGATAACATTTGTTTTTTTTTCTTGGTGTTGACTCGCTGAATTATTAAAAAAAAGGCTGGTTTAATTGAATTTTACTAAATCAATATCTTATCTGATTTAATTAAAATTTTAATTTAAGTTAGGTTTTGATCCTTAAATTTTTCAAGTAAACTTCTCATACCAGGATGAGTTTCACAACAATGACTAAGTGGGTGCATGTATAGAATTTAACTAGTTACATGACTCGCGCGATGCCACGGGTCAATAGTTTTTGCATAAAAAATATAAAAAAAGTTAAGATCTAAAAGTATTAGGTCTTTTTGTAAAGCTACACCCAAGAGTCTTGGGTGTGGCTGCAACGCCTGACTCAAGAGTAATATTTATAATATTAATAATAATATTAAACTTGCATGACTCAAGTTTAAGTGGGTCTGACTGCAATACCAGACCCAATAGTCTTGGATGTGGGTCTGGCTGCAAGGTCATATCATAAAAGTATGATAATTAAAAAGAAAAAACCAAAAGGAAGAAAAAAATTAATGAAGAAAAAGAAAAAAATCTGAATTAACTGGATTAACCCTTCAAACCAGGTTAACCCGTCAAACCTTGGATTCATGTCGTGAAAGTTTGATAACTAAATAGAAAAAAAAAATTAGCGGGTTAACACAAAATTAACTGGGCTAACCCGTCAAACCCGGGATCCGTATCATGAAAATTTGATAACTAAATAGAAAAAAAATTGAACATTAACAAACTAAATTTAATGAAAAAAATTAATTAAAAAAGAAAAAAACAAACAAAAAGACATCAGCTTTTTCACTGTGAACTACAGTGTGCAGTCCACAGTTAAAGGCATAAAAACAACAAAAAAAAAGAAAAAAAAGAGAAAAACTAAAGGCATCAGTCGATAACTAAATAGAAAAAAATTTAATATTGATGAACTAAATTAAATAAAAAAATATTAAATAAAAAGAAACAATAAAAGAAAAAAAACTTATAAGAAGAAAAAAACTAATGAAGAAAAAGAAAAAAAAATAAACTAACTGGGTTAACTCGTCAAACCTGAGATCCGTGTCATGAAAGTCTGATAACTAAATAGAAAAAAAAAATTAATATTAACAAACTAAATTAAAAAATTAATTAAAAAGAAAAAAAAGCATCAACCTTTTTACTGTAGACTGCACTGTGCAGTCCACAATGAAATGCATGAAAAAAAGCAAAAAAAAAAAAACTAAAGGCTTTAACCTTTTCACTGTGGACTGCATACAATATTAAAAGATGAAATCGGAAGAACAAAACTAATGAGGAAAAAGTAAAAAAATCTGAATCAACCCAGTTAACCTATTAAACCTGGAATTCATGTTATGAAAGTGTAATAACTAAATAGAAAAATGATTTATTATTAATAAAATAAATTAAAAAAAAAGGATTAATGTCGAAACTAGGATCCATGTCATGAAAATCAGATAATTAAATAGAAAAAATTTAATATTAAGAAACTAAATTAAAAAAAAATTAAAAAAAAAAAGACAAAAAGGCATCAGCTTTTTCACTGTGAACTGTATTGTGCAATCCACAGTAAAAGGCTTAAAAAGGAAAAGAGAAAAAAAAATAAAGGCATACGCCACGGGTTAATTTTTTTTCTTGCATAAAAAATATCAAAAAAGGCTAAGATCTAAGAGTGTTGGTTCTTTTTGCAAAGATATGTCCAAGAGCCTTTGGTTTAGCTGCAACGCTTGACCCAAGAGTAATATTTATAATATTAATAATAATATTAAACTTACATGACTCAAGTTTAAGTGAGTCTGACTACAATACCGGACCCAAGAGTCTTGAATGTGGGTCTGGCTGCAAGGTCGTGTCATAAAAGTATGATAATTAAATAGATTAATTAAAAAAAATAAAGAAAAAAAACCAACAGGAAGAAAAAAACTAATGAAGAAAAAGAAAAAAAAATCTGAATTAACTGGGTTAACCCTTCAAACCAGATTAACCCTTCAAACCTGGAATTCGCGTCATGAAAGTTTAATAACTAAATAGAAAAAAAATTAGACGGGTTAACCCGTCAAACCCGGAATACGTGGCAAGAAAGTCTGATAATTAAATAGAAAGAAATTTAATATTAAAAAATTAAACTAAACGAAAAAAAATTAATTAAAAAGAAAAAAAGCAAAAAACAAATTCCGGGTTAACTCGTCAAACTTTAAAAAAAGCAAAAAAAAAATCCAGGTTAACTCGTCAAACCAGGTTAATTCGTCAAACCCGAGATCCGTGTCATGAAAGTCTGATAACTAAAAAAAAATTAACATTAACAAACTAAAATAAACAAAAAAATTCATTAAAAGAAAAAAAACACAAAGAAAAAAAGCAAAAAAATTAAAAAAAAAACAATTTAGCGTTTCACTGTAGACTGTACAGTGAAACACTGAACAATTTTAGTATATGTTATTAATAAAAAAGAAAAGAAAAAAAATTCGGGTTAACTCATTAAACTAGGTTAACCCATCAAACCCGGGATCCGTGTTATGAAAATTTGATAACTAAATAAAAAAATTAACATTAACAAACTAAATTAAACAAAAAAAATTCATTAAAAGAAAAATACACAAAAAAAAGCAAAAAAAAAACCCATAAAGGCATAGAAAACAAAAAAAAAAGGGGGGGGGGAAATGGGAAAAAAAATAAAAATAGAAAAAAAATGGGAAAAAAAACTAAAAAAATAAAAAAAAGAAGAAGAAGAAGACTGCTCAGCGTTTCACTATGGACTTACACAGTGAAACACTGAGCAGTTTTAGTTTTTTCTTAATTACGAGACAATGAAGGTGACAAGACAACAAATACACACCAATTATCGGAGACCCTCTTGGTAACGTTGAAATGAACAAACTTGTTCTAGCTCCGTATATATTGACAATTTAACTAATTAAAAACTAATTTCTAGGATGTTTGAAAGTGTAATAACAGTTATTTTTTAAAGTAAAATTTTTAAAAAAAGTATATAAAAAAATTATTTTTTAAAATTTATTTTTGACATCAACACATCAAAACAATAAAAAAATACTAAAAAATTAATTTGAAGCATAAAAAATTCAAATTTTGATGAAAAGCAAGTTGAAACTCACTTTTAAACGGGCTTTCAATAGAAACCTTATATTGTTGATTTTGAGAGATAATAATGAAACCACTATATTGATATAAGGAAAACATGTAATCTATTTATTTGTGTTCTCAAATATTTAGGGTAGTATTTGGTATGTCAGACAATATTTGATCGGCTTATACTGAACAAGACTAGACAAATAATTATCTTATCTTGTGTATAGTGTGCTTTGGACTAAACTAGATAATTTGTCTTTATTTTGTATTTGGTAGACATTGAACAGGATCCAACTGACCTGGAGCCTGGACCAGTTTGGCTTAAAAAAAATAGAGAAATGATTGATCCAACCTGACTCAGTCAAAAATCCAGATCGACCTATGACTCGGTCAACCAAGATAAAATATAGGTAAAGAATTCATTGAATTTTTTTTTTGTCAAAATGAGGTTGCTTTGATTTTTTAAACAAAAATTTAGGTCAACTTGGGTTAACTCTCCCAACTCATGACTCAGGCTATGCCCTGAATTGATTCTCGAGTTAGGTTCTAAAATTATGATAATAACCATTTTTATTCATATATTGACTTGGATCAAGTCGGGTTGACCCTCCCAACCCGTGACCCTGGCTTTGCCCCTAGACGTTGACCTTTAAGTTTGGTTTCAAAACTATAATAATTATTATTTTTATCCTTGAATTGACTCAAATTAACTCAGGTTAACCTATCAAGTCCCGTGACTCGAACCTAGTGTCGAGTCGACCCTTGAGTCGAGTTATAAAATAATGATAATAACCATGTTTATTCTAACATCATCTTGAATTAACCTGGGTTGACCATCCCAACTCGTTACTCAGGTTTTCCCTGGGTCAATCCACTGGACAAGTTTTAAAACCATTTTTATCCTTACGTTGATCCACGTTAATAGTCAACCCAATTTGTGACCTGGACCTAGTCCTAGGTCGACCCTTGAGTCGGATTTTAGAATTATGATAGTAATTATTTTTATCATTATGTTGACTCAAGTCAATGGTTAACTTGATTTGTGATCTAGGCTTGGCCATGGGTCGACTCTAGTGTTGGGTTTTAAAAAAATAATAATAATCATTTTATCCTTACGATGACACAAGTAAATGGTCAAACCGACTCGTGACCCAGGCCTAACTCTGAGCTGACCCTCAAGTCAAGTTTTAAAACTATGATAATAATTATTTTTATTCTTTTGTTGACCCGGGTCAATGGTCAATTTTAAACTATGATAATAATCATTTTTATCCTTACATTAACTCGAATCAATGGTCAACTTGATCTGTGACCCGAGTTTTTTCTTAGGCTGACCTTTATAGTCGAGTTTTAAAACTATGATAATAACCATTTTTATTTTTACATTGACCAAGATCAACCCGAGTTAACCCAAGAAGAATGGGTTATAAGAGCCAAAATGTAGTCGTCTCCATCATCTCTAAAGTTTAGGGTTCATAACACGTGCCGCCTAATTGCAGTGGCCTTTCCCACACGCGTCGGCCATTTACCCCTTTTTTGTTCAACCCCGTCTTTCAACATATGTTTCAATTTCAAATTCGGTCTGTAAACCTTCAATTGTTCTAAATTAATGAAATATAATGTAATTTTGTCAAATCAATAATCGACCGAGTGTCGTAATTTACTCGATAACACAAGGACCCCATACAAAGCCAACTAAGGAAATAAACCTTTAATTATTCTAAATCAATAAGATCTAATGTAATTTTTCCAAATCAAGCATCAATTTAGCGTTCAGATTTTTTCTCAACACCATGAGTACCTCATACGGAGTTGACTAAAACAAACCATCAAATTCGATCCTAAATTAACCTAAGTTTACAACTTTGATTTAATTTTTTTTTATTTTTTATTATATCAAAACAAAATGTTTGGGAGTGCGGTTCAAACAGAGATTTGTACATGTAAACCATGTTTAAGAATATGGCCCAAACAAAGATTTGTGAAAATTCAATTTTTTATGCTTAAAATTATTTTTTATATTTTCATATTTGAAATCAAAACACACGTGACCTTTCTAACTGAGTTTGTTTAAAGGAAGGAAGGGACCAAGCTAAAGATGGAGAAAAATAGTAAGTTGAGAGAGAGAGAGAGAGTTTTTAATAATGTGATATTGTTTTTAATTATTTAATAACATAGCATCTATTTTAATGCAATAAAGCTAGATACAAATAATTATAGATCGATTACCATTAAAAAATTTAATCAGAATTCAACTACCGATGGATGAGAATACAAAATGTTCATCAAAATCCCATATCACATAATAAACAACTTCCTTGGAATTCATCATCAACTCCCATGTGCATATGCATACAAGTCTTTTTATTTTTTTTTAAAATACAAATGCCTAACTCTACTTCGTACAGGATGAACCTTGGAATCTTGGAGACCAACAATGGCAGCACAAACGTGTCACATCTTCCTGCACCAACATATGCAGTCCAATCAAAATCTTAACGCTGAAGATTAAAATGAAATTATTAATCTCGTAATCAAGACTCTAACTGACGAGGCATTACTAGTTGGGTAAAGTCTTGTTGGATTGGGCCTTAGAATTCCAAGAGGGAAAAACTAGTTAAACTTTCCTTTTCTTACAAGGAAACCCCACAATAGCAACGCGCCATACACGCGCAGGTCTCCTTTCTAGCAAGCAAAATCACAACACAGACAAGACAGCCATTCAAACATTCTACAGGTGGCTTATATAAATGTCTCTTCAAGGTTCAAGAGCGAAGACTACTACCACTATATTGAAGATGATATTTTTCCTGAAATCTTTGTCAAGATCAGTCCATGATCAAGAACATTATCACGAGCCAGTTGCTGAGACCGAGGAGGTCGAGAACAAGATTAGTACTGATGGCAAGTGCACTTTATTAACAGTGTGGAGAAAGTCACTCTTAATCAGTTGCAATGGGTTTACAGTTATCAATTCTTGTGGAGATTTAGTTTATCGCGTTGATAATTACATTGATCGTCCTGAGGAACTCATTCTTATGGATGGCTCAGGAAAATCAATCCTCACAATGCGTCGACGTAAGGTAATTAGCCCTTTTATTTTCGCATTTTATTCGTTTTTGAGTTCTTTAGGCTAATAAAGGGCAGAACTCGAACCTGGGAGTCTGGGACCCTATAAAGACGGATCAAATTAAGATATATCGGTCTCGTCTTAAAACTTGTTTTTTTTATTATTATTATTATAATTGCAGAAGCTTGGAGTACGAATTGATAGCTGGCTTGTCTATGAAGGTGAAGTAGGTAACCATTGCGCAAGAACCAAATTATCAAAGAATCCAATTTGGTGTGTCAGGAAGAATACCAATCACAATGCACTTGCTTATGTTTTTCGAGGATCCTCGGATAAAAGACCTTCGTTTGTGATCGAAGGTTCTTATACGCATAGATCATGCAAAGTGTTAGATGGATCAAGAAAGGTGTTGGCAGAGATCAAGAGGAAAGAAGCTATAGTTGGAGGTGTTTCTTATGGGGTAGAGGTTTTTGTTTTGAATGTAGAGCCGGGATTTGATCCTGGATTTGCCATGGGTTTAGTTCTCATATTGGATCAAATATTTTCCTAATTTTGATTTCTTTTCTTTTCTTGGGCTAGGAATTAGTCTTTGTAATGAGAATGCAAGATATGAATGTCCATATGTTTTGCCACAATGTTAAGGAAATAGACGTCCCAAGGAGCACTGATCGGTTAAAAAAAGAAATATGAATGAGTGGTGATTATTATTGAGGCGACAATCAATCTTGGCTCCAAAGATTAAGAAAAAAACACAGTTAATTCCCATTTGTCTTCTGATCTGATGAAAGGAATTGCCCTCCCTCTCTCTCTCTGTTCCATTGATGAAATGTAAAGTTGAAAAAAGAACATGAGATGGGGTTGTGGCAGTTAAAGTGTCATTCTAAATTCCCGGGGACGTTCTTTTGAAAGAATGGTTCTATCCTTCTTTTACAGTCAAAAAAGAAAAGGAAAAGGAAAAGGAAACAGTCTAGCCTTTTCAAAGCTGCAAGTAATACCAGCAATCTTAAGCTTTTCCTTTTGGGATAGAAAATAACAGGTCTACAAATTACTCTCTTCAGTGTACAGGACTCGATAAGAAGTGCACAAATTAATCTCTTCAGTTTCCACCAAAGCTTCTGGGTGCGTGAAGAATGGAGAGATGCGGGTTTTGATCCCCGTACATCTCGAGCGCTCTGCTATCAGAGCCACGTCCCCGTGATCTGAGAGTGATATGAATATATTGCAAGACGACATCTTGCCTGGAACCATCGTGCATCATGTCTCTACTGAATTTGAATCTAAATATTATTTTGCATAGGACTTCAGATTATTAACCAGATCTCACCTAGAACATCCACAGGTTTCTTTGCACTATAGGCCGCTGGCAACTCTTTTCGTTTTAAAATACAAGTGGTTCTCCAAAAATTCAACGTCAACTGATCAGCTTCTCATAAAAACTTCAACTAGTCAAACAGGGAAAAGAGCTGAAATTCCTATTGCCTCATTGAAATGCTTTACACAAGGCAAAGAATTACCTGCTGTAAAGTACAACTACTGTCCTTAATGGTACAACATTGTTGTTCATCCCTCGAGATGAACCCTAACAACAAATCCCGTCCGCCTACAGTCTAAAAACCCATACAACAATCCCACAATATGTACACGTCTGTCCAGCACAGTTTGGCTGGCCCAACAGCGGTGTTGATGAATTACATGAATTGATTACAATGAAGGGGCTTCTGAATCTTAAATATCAGCCCTGCCCAACATTCTCTGTTTCAATCCATCTGCATCTATTTACGAACCTTTTGCTGACCATTGTAAGTCCTGTGCAGAACTTTTGCAGGTGGGGGCATCATACACGCTTGCTTTAAGATGTAAGCAGCAGAATGTCTACTTTCTGCAATTGAGTCTCCAATTGATTTATTGGGAGATGATCTACTAGATTTTGGAGTAGACCAATTTATTGCCCCTTTCCCAAGACCGTTGATATGACCATGATCCTTTTTGTCCCCAATTGTTGAGAGTTTAGGCCTCTTTGAGCGCGTTATCTGGTCCACACCACCCATTGACGAAGTTGATGCTGCAGATACATCTTCACGTTTCTCGTTTGATTTTGTCCTGCGAGCTTTCATAGCCTTTTGTGAGAGCTTCTCAGGGCACCTTGATATTCCATTTTGGTTTTGCCTCGCCATTTGAGTGGCAATGCCATACAAGATTTTAGCAGCCTCCAACAGTATCGGACAAAGTTCATCTGTAAGACAGAAGGAAAAACACGCGAAAAACAAATACACATTAAAAAGCAATGATTATGCAATCAAACCAAGGTCTTTAATGCCAAGAGCGCGTGCATCCAGGCCATTGAACTCATAAATTAGTTACTCGACATCAAACACACAGTTGCAAAATGGCAGCTGAGTATTTCAAATCAAATGAAAACAAATTTATCCAGTATCTTCATATTTTACCTTTTCCTTCAGACTTTATGTCAACTTCAGATTCTGCAATTGGAAGAAAAATGACCCAATTAGTGGTATTTCAAAGATCTGCATGTATCTTTGTTAATAATAGCCTGAAAAGACCATCTCAAAAAACTAGCCCTTCAAGAAACTGTACCTAACAGAGCATGGGATGTTATAGAAGCCAGTGATGATGACAAGCTCCACCCACAACAAGGTTTCAATGAATCAACATTATTTCCTACAACAGCCAACTTTGGTCCTTGTGAAGGAACTAAGGTCTCATCATAAGCAAGAGACTCCAAGTTCATAAAGCAATCAGAGGCAGACCCAGGAGAATTGAAACTGTCTCTTATTCTTACCCATCTACCTTGGCATGTACTCCTACTTGGCAAACATTTAACTGAATCAGAATTAGTTCTGGAGTGCCCACTGAAAGTGTGTGACCAGGGAAAAGCTGGCAAGCTAGCTCGGCGAGATGTTGTCTTTCCTGGACGTGGATCAGGGACATGCCTCGATGATGCAGCATGCTTGGTTGCATCCAGAAGCAAGGACTCCAGATCCTTGGGTGGAGGAAGTGCCAAATGTTCCAAAGTATCTTTAGGTTGGTCAAACGAAAAATCAAGCAAATTAGCAGGAGTTTCAGGCCTGTTGCAAGAATCCTGTATCTACAAAGGGTAAGTAACACTCGCGTGTAAGATGACAACATACCAAAACATTTCTTTCATTTGAGCCTAAAGACTTAAAAAATCACACAGAATTGAATACAGGTCGTCCCAAAATTCAATCAGCTCTACAAACTGATTTCCAATGGATATTGTCGGGAGTAAAATGACACTCGAGGTGACTCAAGTTTGAAATTTAATAATAAGATTTTAGAAAGAAAATGTGAATAGTTATGTGTGTTTGTGTGTTAGGGATGGGTAGAGAGAGGAAGAGTTTACAGCTACTTATTAAGTGAGCTGTTAGACTCTCATCTAAGCCATGCTTGTCTACCTTCTCTTGCATCCAATAACTTCATTAAACTAACCTTGTTAGACGAAGAAGATATATTAGTTGCTGAAGAATCTCCATTTTCCACTATAGAAACAGAGTTAGATGGGCATGTGGGCATTTTCTCACTGGAACAGACATCCATCTCGGCAAAATTCTGGAACTGTGCAGGCCTGGGGAACTGGAGAACTGAGCAGGCTTTTCTAACTGAATGCAGAAAATTTTCAGTCGTATTTGCAGCTTTCTTCCCCTTGTCTTTGCCTAAGCTGGGACAGTCATAAGTGCCATTGAGAAGATCATTCAATGATATATCATCTACAGGCTTTGTGATGTCATGAACATCCGCCTTCAAACCACATAGTCCTGAGATTAATATCCAAATATAAACACATGAGTTTCATGCAAACCTACCTAACGAGAAGATACATAGCACAATAAGTTACCAGCGCCATAGAAGCAGACAAAAAAAAGTATTGCAGAAAGTGAAGATAAGAGGCATAATCTTCAAAGCGCAAAAAAGAAGAAGCAAAATCTGTGAAATTATGAATCATATGGTTAAATCTCATAGACTGATGGCAACTGAAAATCAATTGTCCATTCATCACCAGAACAGGACAGCACACAACTTCAGCGAACCAGACTAGCAGCAGGAAATTAGGGCAGTTTCAAACTAGGAAAGAAAGAGGCAATAGACTCGATTTGTGCCTTCAACAACATCCTGATGCTCCCCGCTCCCTCACCCCAAATTGATGGGTTTCTTTCAAAAACTTGCCAAATAAGTCTCAAGCAAACCTCATTAATTTGAATTCTATATCATGCATAAAAAAATATCAACATTACACTAATTGCATAAATATTAGAAGGTTGATTTGGCATATATCTCTAATGTATGAAAACTAAATTTGTATGCATGGATGTAACATAGAATAAGTTGAGGCAACAATTACAGAATTTACGCATATTGTCAATCAAAACTGATCATAAAACAAAAGCAAAATATTCACGTGACTGTATCATACCAAAAAAGCTGTTCCCTCCAGCAGCTGAACCAAAGCTTGACAAACCCGCCTTAACAGAGAAGGAATCATATTTAGTCTTCACAGTAACTCTAGAGTGTCTCCTCTCACCTCGCTTGCTGCCAAAGTTGTTCTTTTGTTTTGCCGATTGAGTTTTTTCTAAAATGTACATTAGATATATAAACCACACAACAGTATAAGGATTGAGCTGGCCAACAGCTTTTATATCAATATGTACTGTTGCATATTCTTATACACACGGTAATAAATTGCACATAATAGAAGAACATATGATAGGTTATTGTTAAGTGCTACAATCGAATTTCAGTGATGCCAGCAGTTGTAAGTGATATGGAAAGATTAAATCTATCCAAGATCATTTTGAGAATTCATCCTGGCACAATTCAGATTTTGACTTAAGTAACACATGAATTATAAAAGAAAAGACAGCGAAAGAATATCGATTTAGAGAAAAGGTATGCTGCAGTTCCAAAACTGCTTTCTCTCTGTGTGTGCGTTTTGCAAGCAATACAACGAGGAAATAAATGCACACTTATAGGAATCCTGCTAGGTATTCACCATAGCTTGCAGACACAGGCAGCCATCATATTAGGTGAAGAGCTGCCATATTATATGAATATAGCATTAAACATGTATGTACAAGAAAACATTATAATTGTTAATAAAATGACCACAACTACGAAAATCATTTTAAGGAGCTTCCGCCAGTGGCATCTTAAGTAGACAGAAAAATACTTCAGGTCAACTGGTTATTTTATACCAGGGAAAAGGGTTTTACCATGAGAGTCACTCTTGGTTGGATTTGAACCTAGCTTATCAGATGATTCCTTTGAGTTGTCAACAACAGCTGGGCCGGTGGAATCTTCCGATGGAGATAATCGTGGTCTCTTAGAGCAACCACTGCTACTTCTTGACATTTTCCCTCCTCTTCTTTGCACTTGCACTTCTTCAGGCCTAGGAATCCATGAAGGCCCATTTGAGCCAACACAATGGAGTTGTTCAGAAATGTCTCTAATAGGTAAGCTAGGCATCTGAATTACTTGCTCACAGTGTTCCAAAGGTAAAACCCTCTCCCATGAAGTTGACTCAAAAGCGGTGATTGAGCTCGTTTCATCTGCCAAACAATGGTTAATAGAACATTACACCACCGAGAAAGACCACACACCCGCACACGCAAGCAGCCACAAATGATAAATACATCATAATCTTAATTAATACAAAGCTTTAATGTTAGCAAAACAAAACATCCAAAATTGGCTTTTTCTTTAATTATCACTCCCCATAACCACTTCTTTAACTATATTCCCAGTTCTAGAAGCTTCTAAGGGTTATAACTTATAGCACATCTGCCACGGATGTTGAACTGATAGATAACAGACTATACATCCACATGATAACCTAGCTTATATTAATTTAATTTGAAATACAATAATTTTAACCCTAAAACACACTTAATGATGCATTTAAAAGCTAATTAACAATACAAAACTGAAAATCAAGCTCAAGCACCCAATATAGCAGCCTCTCTGACCTCACACTCGTTCACCGAACATTCATCTTCTACAATCCACGAGTCTACCACATGCTTGACTAGATCCAGACCTGTTCCCCACAATAAATCTTTAACTAGTTTCTCCCTTTCAATCCCTCACCGATCAATTCCTTAACAAGTTATCGCATCTACAGCTAGAAATGATTATACAGTTAAATATAACAAGAACAAAATTTAAATTCAAAAACAAAGAATTCAAGAAAGTATAGGGAAAAAAACACAATTCTTGTGTAAGCTCAAAAATTCACAAGAAAAAAGGCAAAAGACTAACCTTTTTGAGCAAACAAAGAGCTGCACTGCTGAATCGAAGCAGCATCAGCTACTCTAGGGCTAACTAAAATCGACTCCTCAACCTCAACTTCTTTAACAGCAACCGTTGAAACCCTATTATTATTACTATTACTATTACTATTATGTCTACCAAACACCTCATCAGATCCCATAACAAAATTCTTCTTTTTCTTCTTCGCCGCCGCAACAACAACATCCACCGGATAATTCACCTCCACCGACGCATCCATCACCGCCGTATAATTAACAATAAATTAGCGAAAGCGGTGTCGTGTTGAGGAGTTGATGACGAGAATTGAGGAATTGAAGGGGAGATGAAGGGAAAGGAGGTGTTTGGATAGGGAAGGCATGGTTGCGGCTGGGGGAAAGAGGGAGGGGTTTGTTTGGGCACGGGGGCTATTATTAGGGCAAGAAATTTGGATGAGAATGAGAAGTATTTATAGTTTTCGGGATTTGGTGAGGTGATTTATTTTGAAATGGTCCCCGTCGATTTGGGTATATTCCGGTATGGTAATTATAACGTTGGCCAGCTTAATCCACAACGCCAGAGTTTGTTGTTTGAGGGTAGTTTAGTCTCTGTGGTTTTTTCACGTGGATTCGATAAGTAAAAACGGTGGAACTTTTTTGAAGTTTGTGACCAATGGAAAGTTGTTTAATCTGGTAGATTTACCGTATTATCCTCTAACGTTCATTTATGGAAACGTGAAATGACTTCATTAGATTTTGTTTGTTTTTGGATTTTAAGTCTATTTTTAATATTTTTATTTTTATTTTTATTTTTATTTTTTTTACTTTAAATTAATACTTTTATATATTTTAAATTTTTTTTTGATATATTTATCATATCCGGGACATCGCGACGACTACTTAAAATTTCTTGATTGAAAAAAGACAGATATCTGACATGTTTTTTAAAGGGAAATGTCTAGTTCGAAAAGTCGTCATCAAGTATTATAATCACTATGAACCCTAATTGGTCAACAAAGATTCTATGGTACGGGACTGGTTACGCGAAAGGAAAGATGATATCATCACTTAAACGTTCTCTCTGAGACAGACTGCATTGTTGGTTTTGCCTAAAATTATTAGGAATTTGTTCACCCCTTTTTTTTTATTCTTCCTATCATGTTCTTGATTCTGATGTCAGTGAACAGTTCTTATAAATATTTTTAACTCTGACATTGATAAATATTACACAAACCCAAAAAATATACAATATTCATGATTTTAATGTCAATAAATAAGTTTGCAAAAAATTAAATTTTCAATGAAAAAAATTTCTACCCCATTTTTTTTGTTTACCATTTTTCTATTATTAGTTTTTTTTAGACTAAAATAAATTTAAAAAATAACATTACACAACAAATTTGCATTTATGCATTTAACAATA
The DNA here is from genome assembly GCF_951802175.1 of Populus nigra. Taxonomy (NCBI): domain Eukaryota; kingdom Viridiplantae; phylum Streptophyta; class Magnoliopsida; order Malpighiales; family Salicaceae; genus Populus; species Populus nigra. The sequence goes on along the minus strand of NC_084852.1, from coordinate 42,112,327 downwards.
ATGATCTACAAGTCGAGCACATAGCAGAAAAATACAAAATGCAAAGAAAAAAATAAAACGAAGCACGAGGGACTCACAAATAAACCAACAAAGATCCCCAAGTATTTCCAGAATTGTCAAATATCAAAAAGAGACTCATTTGGCTAGATATCAAAATAAAAAAGGAATAAAATACATGAAAAGAGCACAATGATGTGTTTTGTCGAACACACCCTTGGTAACACAATAATTTGGGCTTGTTGGGCCTAAAGTCCAGACCCAACCCACACTTATTTTACTGGGCTTAATCTAGCCCAGCTGCACAAATTGAGCCAGATCCAGCCAGCTCGGGCTGGTTACTGGTTCAAACCAATAACCAGTTGATTTTGTTTCTGCAAGCGTGCTTGAACTGTTCACGCATGCTTGCTCCACCAAAGAGTGAATTAAATTTGCAAGGAGGGAAAGATTGCTTACCAGGGTTTTTTTTGGCAGACGTCTTGGACAAAGAATCGACAGGCGCTTGTCGCGGGTGAAGCCTCTGTCTTTGGCTTCCTTTTGTTCTCTTCGTTCCTGCTCCTCTAGTCACTTCTCTCTCAGTCTCTTTTCTATTTGGCTTTCTTCTTCCCCTGTTTTTTTTTGTTCTCCCTTCCCCTTGGATTCGTTGCGTCCTCTGCCTTTTATAGGCTTTTCTTGCTCAAAACTGATATTTATCTTCCCCGGACACTGATCTTCACGTGGAGATGGAGCTTGAGACTTCGTGTTGTGGTTGGATTGGAACACCTACAGTCCTATCATTGCTGCATTGTTGGTAGTGGTTTCCTCCACGCCTCAATAGCTTGTTATTGTTAGGATATTGCCATTTAGTGGCAATAACCTACCATTAATTGTGGCTTAGTGGAAGCACCACTAATGCCACAATTAGTGGCATGATTTCGGGACCCATTGTCCCCTTGCTATTGCTGGAGAAAGTTGCTAAGAAATGCCTATAAAGGAGGCATATTATGTGAGAGCAAATATGAGAGAAGTGAGAGTGTGTGAGAACGTGAAGAGAAGAAGAGAAAGAGGAGCTGCTGCCATATGCAGCAGAGTGTGTGAGCTGGGAGTTGAGTGATCCTCCTCCTCCATGTATTTATTGTATCCTTTCTCTATCTCTAAATAATATGAACTCTCTCCCGTGGATGTAGGCGATTTGCCGAACCACGTAAATTATTGTGTCAGTGTGCTTACCCTCCATATGAGCAACTATCAGTACACCACCGGTCCGCGCATGAGGAGCCGGAATGCACAACAGTTATGGCGGTGAAGGAAACGACAACAAACTAAGAAACTGGTGATGGAAGTTGTGGGTGTGAGTTGCTTGTCTGGGTGGCAATTGGTATTTCCTTCGCAAGGGGCCTCCTCTGTTTCCAGAGGAAGAAGATGAAGAAAGGAAATGAAAACGACGTTGTTTTTGTGATGGAGCGGTCGTTTTTCAATTCGGTCCTCGAGGTTTTAAAATTTTTTTAAGCGGACCCCTAGGCACAATTGTAATTAGACCCCTGCATTTCGGTGTCTTGTACAAAACAGTCCTTGTCTTCCAATTTAATCAATTTAGTCCTTGATTGACTCTTCAACTTTTAATTTTTTCACAATTACCCCTGGAAAAATCAATTAAACTCCCTATAATACTCCCTCATTTTTACTTTGATCATTGAACTTTAATTTCTTGCAATTTTGTTCTAAATCAACCCCAAATTTTGATATTTCTTCAATTAAGCTCATGATTTCATTAATTAAACTAATTTCAAGTTCAATTATGTCCCAAAACTTATCAATTCTCCAATTAAACTCTTGATATCATTAATTAAACGTATTCAAAGTTTTAATTAAGTCATTAAATTTATCAGTTCTTTCAATTCCTACCAAAATTAACTTTAAAAGTTATAATTCCACCCTAATTAACTCTGAAAACTTTCAATTTGTGTTGTCTTGATCCAAATTCTAATTTTTGTTCTTTCATTTCATTTCTCATTTCATTTTCTTTTTATTTCACCAAAAATAAAATAAAATAAAAGATTGGGTTATAAAAATACTAACGCTAAAAATAAATTTTAAAAAATAAAAAATATTATTTTAATATATTTTTAAACATAAAACACCATTATCACAATAATAATCAAGTTGTTGATTGAGGCATTCATGATATTCCTCCTCATTTTTTTTATTTTATTTTATGAATAAGATTCACTCTAGCGAGTAAAAATCTTCAAATATTTTTTGAGAAATTGAAACTTTTTTTCAGAACGGGTAAAAACCTCAAATTGAATTTGTTGACATAGGGTAAAAGTTTTAGTGGAAAATATTATTAAAATAAATAACATTCAATAAAGTGGTTTGATAATTTATTTATCTGATAAATTATAATACCATATGTTACTTACACATCATTTTTATAAGAATATTATGCATAGTGTAAGTTATGTATAGGTTAATATGATTGATAGTGATAATGTATTTTTAGCAATATGAAAATGATTGATTTTTACAGTAATTTTTATTTAAAAATATATTAAAATAATATTTTTTATTTTTAAAAAATAATTTTTAATATTAACATATCAAAAATATATAAAAATATCAAAAAATTAATTTAAAATAAATAATAATAATAATAATTAAAAAAAACACTTTTAAAAGATAAAACAAATATACTCATAACCAATGACAATAACATCAGCCTAATCCATGACGTCTGGGTTTGTTGAGCGGGCGTAATTAAGTCTTGTGCTTTATGAAGTGGATTTATCCTATTGAATTTGTAAATGAAAGGAAACTAGGTGGCTCAAATGGTGGAATTTTGAAGATCATGAAGGATGGAAACTTCTGTCTTTTTTATTCTTTCTTAAAAAAAAAAAAATAAGGTGGTTTTGAATTTATTTTTCAAAGCACAACATTTTGCGCTTCATTTCCAGTTACATGTCAATCTTTATAGTTCACATAACATCACAATAATTAGCATTTATTTTTATTACAGAATTATAAAAAAAAGGGTTAAGGGGAGTTTATTTTGCATGAATTCTATAGAAATATTTGATCAATAAAATACCTTTATAATTTAGTAATTTCATTGTTATATAAATATAAAAAGAAACGATCACTATAGCCAAATTAGATGCTTGTTAGAGGCATACAATCAAAACTCAGCCCAACCTACCAGATATTTTTGCTTTGAGCTTCACTACCTTTACGGTTTTGTTTTTGGTGACTACGTATGGCCCCAAAACGCGTCTGACAAGTTAGTAACCAACACTACTAATAAGGTAAACTATCAACTCTTCACCCACCAATATAGGATATTACAATCCATCCTCGTTAAGGAGCCCGACAACCCCGTCGGCACCACCGGACAGCTAGTGAGATAAGCTCTGATATCAAAAGTCACAACCCGACCCAACCTGCCAGATATTGTCCACTTTTTTGCCTTACTGCCCTCACGGTTTTGTTCTTGGTGGCTACGTATGACTCTAAAACGCGTCTAACAAGTTAGCATCCAACATTACTAGTAAAGTCAGCTATCAACTTCTCACCCCCCGATGTGGAATATTACACTTACATTGTCTTATTGCATTAGGGGAGCCAAGATCTTCTAAAAGCTACCCTAAAAGGCGGTGATAGAGGGTCATACGACCTTTCTTACACCGCACAAATAATTCGGGGGTCGTCCACACACTAGTGCATGCATTGCACATACCAATGATTTTTTATTATATTTAATAACTATAACTTACAACAATACCCATGAGTACCTTTAAAATTTATAATAAAACTAATGTAAAATAACAAAACAACCCCTGAGTTGGAGTTTCGTTGGTTTTGTCTTTAAGGACATCAAAATGATTATATTATTCTTAAAAATTGAAAATACAAAAAATTCCCCGAGTATTAGGCATTAGGTTATTTTATTATAAAGTTAAATTAGTAATTTTACCGTGCAATAAAAATAAATGACTAATCTAACCCTATTTATTTTGTAAAAAACATTTATATTATGATGAAAAGACCACCTTGAGCCAAATATCTAGTTTAAAAGTTTAATTGTCATGCAACAATTGTCTTTACATTATTCAAATTAATAGTAGTTTGAGTCTTGAGCTATAATAACTTCTCCTTCACCTTTAGTTTCTATTTTTTTCAATGTGTGTATGTGTAAATGGACATGTACAAATGAAGAACATCCACATTAACAAAATTAGGGAGGGGGATTCATTGTTCAAAATGCATTGTTGATTTCCTCGTAAAACACCATGAATTCATTGTTCACAATCTTTTTTCCCATCAATTTTTTTTTCAAGTTCACTATTCCAAAACCAAATCTAAGGCCAATTTAAGTTAAATTATTAAGGAATACAAAATTAAATACAGAGGACTAAGGTGAAAAGAACAAGTAAAATGAGTGACCGTTTTAAAGTTTGCACAAGAAAGTTTACTTTTGTCCTTTTACTTTTCCAATGATACATTTTCAATCTCTCAAGATTTCTAAATTTAATGTTAGTACAAAACTTCATTTCTCTTGTTTTTATTCCCTGGTTAGGGATATGAGAGAGAAATGTTGTTGAATTATAGCAATAAAAAGAGAAAGTTACCATTAACACCAATTCTGGCCATAAAAAAGTTCGGTCTTGGTGTCCACAGGTTCCATTCGACGAGAGGGATTTAGCTTAGGTATTATTTTGCCTTAAAATGACTTGAAAAAATAGATCGAACCTTAGTAAATTTTTGAATTTCAGGTTAATTTCTCATTTTTTGACCAATTTTTTTTGTTGCTTAAAGGAATTAAAGGGTTTATGTTGGTTTTTAGGTTATGATTGTAGGTGTTTTTGGGTAAAAAAAAAAGAGAGAGAGAATGAACTTTGGGGGTTGAAAAACCCCAACCTTGATTTTTCAATGATTTGAGAGTCATCGAGAATCGAAGAGATAGACAACATAACGTCTGCATCACCTATAAAAAAATTAGTTAGACAAATAACATGTCGTTTGCATAACTAAGTGAAAAAATAAATTTAAACGGGGCAGGCGCACATGCTTGCCCTTGCTTTGAGCCCACAAACTAGTCCATTAGGACCAGACTCTTAGGCTCATCTTTAAAGAGTTTTCCTTAAGAGATTTTTTTGTTTCATTTAAATAAAATCAAAATCAAAGATTTTATTTTTTAAAAAATCATACACTAATAAAAATTTTTTGGATTATGATGGGATGAATATTTTTTTCGCTTTGTTTGTGTTTCTAGAAAAGCATAGTTTTTTTTAATGAAATTATCATTGTTTCACCGATCGAGTGGTAGATTCAACAAGTTAACTCGAGTTGACTCAAGTTTTTTTTGTTGCTTTTTTAAAGTTGATTTTTTTTAATTTCATACTTCGACAATAGATTTGTTAAGAACTGATCTTTTTAGTTTAATTAAATGTGAAGGATTCCATCTATTTTTTTAATGAATCAATATTTTTTCTTATATATATATCAAGGAAAAAACCTATATTTTGCCTTGTAAATTTAACAATGTTCCATCTCTTCCCAAGAGTTTATAAATATTTTCATTTTCTCCTATTTGCCACTAAATAACCAACACAAAGCCAACTTTTTCATATTTTTGTTTTACTTCTGCTCTCTTTTCTCATTTTGCCCTCTCAAGTTCACATATATGATACATGTCATGACATCTCACAGCAAATAACTAAAAACCTAGAAAAACTCATAAATAAAATTTTTGAAGTAGACTTTTTAACACTAAGGGATAGCATCAAAACGATAACATTAAAAAAATCTAAACTATAAGAGTAAAAGCAGAATATTGATAAAATTATAAGGAAAAAAAAATCGAAGTTTACCCATGTATCAAGTACAATTGTAATGATACTTGAAAATAAAATAAAAAAATTACCACTTAAATATATAATAATACAGAAAAGAAAAGGCAAAAATATTCTAAATTAGTTCGGTTATGTTTTCATTTTTTTTTATTTAAAGCTGTAGATATGATAATTGAAATCCTCCCATGTTAAATCTAAATCAAATGGGTATGATTCAATGCATTATAAAACGACAACACTTGACTTAACTGAATTCAAAATTAATAATGAGAATTCAATTATCTAATTAATAAAAAATACAGACAACAAAAAAGAAAAACGACTGGATTTCTAATATTTAGGGTATAGCTAGTTCCTTCAAGTGTCATCCAAGTTTCCAATTTCTGTCTAGATCAAATTTGGCCAGTTGTCAAACTTTGATTGAGATTTCAGCTAATCAACGTCTGCCACGCGTCTTTCTTGGGTTCATAATTTTGACTTCAATAGAATTGAAAGGATGGGCTAATCTCATCACAAATTCAAAATCTTTTTGAATTATTAAACAATAAAACCTGGCTAGTTTTCAACTTTTCTTGGGCTCCTCATCTACCATAATAACTACTGTTTGTAATTTTTTAGTTATTTTTTAAAATATTTTTATTTAAAAATATATTAACACAATATTTTTTTTCATTTTTTAAGATTTAATTTTGATATTAGTATATTAAAAATTTAAAATTATATATAAAACTTAATATAATTTTTTTTTTCAAAAAAAAACACGAATCATCAGTAAATATCATTTTTGTTCTAACTCCGTCTGTCAACGCCAAGCGGGAAAATAGCCGCCACTAACCTTACCCACTGATACTGTCCACTGCCAGAATCTCACATATCCCGCCGTTAGTTTTAACGCCGCAATCTCTTTTGTCACTTTAAGGAAAGCAAAGAAATCTTTATCGCGAGGGAGAGTTGTTTTGGTTGCAGCTTTTGCTAGGGTTTGTTTTTTGCTAGGGTTTGTTTTAATGGACGAGAGTTTACTTGACGACATAATACGGCGGTTAGTGGAAGCGAAGAATGGGAGGACGACGAAACAAGTTCATTTGACTGAGGCGGAAATCAAGCAGCTTTGTTTGGCTTCTAAGGGGGTTTTTCTTAGTCAGCCAAATCTTCTCGAGCTTGAAGCACCTATTAAGATCTGTGGTAAAGAAATGGAAAAGTCTGCTCTTTTTTCTTTCTCTTTTCAGTTTTTCATTGTTTTTTTTTGGTTTAATATATTGTGAATTTGAACTTATTTATGTGAAATTTGAGAAGTAGTTTTAGAGCTCATTTGTGGACAAATAGAATGGAATATTCACGCCGGTAAGAAAATAGCTGCGAAAGCGAGCAGGTGAATAATTGTTTTTTTTTTCCTGATAGATGATAAAAGGAGGATCAGGGATGTGAACTTCGATTCTTTTTCTGTAATAGTTTGTGGAGACATAAGTTAAGAATGTAAGACAGGAGCATTCAATAGGAAATGTTTTAAACATCATTGAATATTTGTAGTTCTGAGATGACTACTGGCTTTGTGTTTGTTTATAAGCTGGCTACATGGATGACTAATGGCAAGTGATTTGCTTGATTGGTAGAAGACGTAGTATGTATTAATTGAATGGACTATTGGCTTTGTGTTGTTTATAAGCTGGCTACCTGGATGGCGAATGGCAAGTGAGTTGCTTGGTTGTTGGAAGAGGTAGTATGTGTTAATTGAATGGAAGTTGCGTCATGGGATCATTAGAGAGTATGGTAGTTAGGATAGTAACCGTGTGAGTGATTGTTTTTTGTATAACTAGTGATTGGTATCCATGTAATCAGTGCGAGTAGAGGGTGGTTTTTAATTTATCATGATGCTAAAACTACTGGAATTGAATGAATGACTTAGGCAGTGGTTGTCCCTGTAATTGTGTTTATGACGTGAGATATATCTTATCTAATTTTTTTAGCTGTCATGTTCCTCTCTTCTGTTATGGTTGGCAAGAAGGGAAACAAATGTAAACAAATAATTAGACAATTGCTGGAGCCTTAGGCAGGGCGTGTTCCATGTAGATATTCCATGACTGTCTTGTGATGGTTTGTTTTGGTTATGTTATGGACAGTCATTGAGGAATTTTGGTAGCTTAGCCTTTGTAAGTTTCCCTACTCTTCGATCTCTCTGCCTAGGATTTTATTGGGATACTGTGACACATAGCAGAGTATGTAGGCTTCAAGTAAGTGCTTGGGATCTGAATTGAGTTAATAACACTTCTTTTAGGAAGGGATAGTGTTGGTCTTACGTTCAGTTGATGGTAACTGCAAGGAGTTGCATACTTGTTAGCATTGACTGGTATCATATAAAACACACAGCTTTGCCTTTTTCTAGGTCTTTGGGGACTGTATAGCCATGACAATGCATGCATGCTTTGAGCAGGAGCCTTTCTAAAACTTTTATGGTCTGTTTTGGGGAGGTGGGAGGTGGTGATAGCCTTGTCCTCGGAAAGGAATACATTTTTTATTTTATGTAATGCGATTAAGGTGAAATAAATGTAATTTATTGCATCAAATTGTCTGAGTAAAGGTCAAGAATCAGCCTTTATCAGTTCTTACCATCACCGTTGTTAAATTAAATTCTTGCTGCTATAGCTTTTGAGTTGCCCGTTCCGCAGGCTGTTAGTCTTCTAAGAAACCTGGAATATGCTTATGATTCTCTTTTTGCTATCGTGGTACAAGCTCTTAGCTTTACTGGAAGCCTTAAATGAGAGGTGTAATATGACTTGACTTTACAGATTTTTGTGGTTCAAAAATCTCCATATATATGATTTCTAATTACAAGATATTTACAAATCTTGTAAGAAACCTGAAATACTCACGATCCCCTTTTGCTACCGCAATACAAGCTCTTAGCCTTACAGGAAGATGTAGATGAGAGTTGTAATTCGAGTTGATTTTTCGGATTTATGTGGTTCAAAAACCTCCACATAGATGATTTCTAATTACAAGAGATTTACAAATATTTTATTGAAACAAAAAAGGTAGCCTACTGCCTTCTTGTTTTGAATGTATCAATCAATCTCCTCTTTTCTTGTATGATTTGGTTCCAACCTTTAAGTAAACACATTTGTAAAACTCTTAAAGTTTATTTTAGAGGAATAAAATGGAGAATAATTTGATTTCAGTGATACTTGTCAAGCAAGATAATTTTTTCCTTTCTCAGCTTGAATTTTGCTTAAAGTTAGATGATCAACCACGTTCATCTTGAAAGGATAATTTCATTGATGATGTGGCGAATCGATACTAGTTGGTTGGTTATTTTATTTTGGCTACAGGGTTCTAGTGCCTGTAGGTCTTGATGGTCATTCAACATTGAATCTTGTCTCCTATAATGACAATTGATATAGTTTGTCATATAAGAAGCTATGGTGTGGCAGGGAGGTAGAGCTCATGGTTTCATCACTCTGTCTCCAATGCCTAATGGTATAAATGAACTCTGGAGGGAACTCTTTTTGTTGTGCCTTATTTGTCAGTATTATTATTATTGGTTTTGTTTTCTATTGTTACTGTATTGGTGATGGGTTAATAGACTAGAGAGATTTAGAAAGTTATGTTTCATACCTAACTTGGCAATAGAATATCATCTATATTGACTTGTTTCATTTCTTGATCTGTCACATATAAGGAATCTAATACTGCAGATAATTTCTATAGGCTTTCTATACATTAACAACCAGTATGGCAGGTGATGTTCACGGTCAGTTCTCGGATCTTCTACGATTGTTTGAGTATGGTGGTTACCCACCTGAGGCAAATTATTTGTTCCTGGGAGACTATGTTGATCGTGGCAAACAGAGCATAGAGACAATATGCCTCCTCCTTGCATACAAGATCAAATACAAGGAGAACTTCTTCCTTCTTAGGGGCAACCATGAATGTGCTTCCATCAACCGTATATATGGGTTTTATGATGAGTGCAAGAGGAGGTTTAACGTTCGTGTCTGGAAGACATTCACTGACTGCTTTAATTGTCTGCCTGTGGCTGCTCTTATAGATGAAAAGATCCTTTGCATGCATGGTGGATTGTCTCCTGAGTTGAAGAACTTGGATCAGATCAGGAATCTTGCTCGCCCTATTGATGTGCCGGACCATGGTCTTTTATGTGATCTATTGTGGGCTGACCCGGATAAAGATATGGAAGGCTGGGGAGAGAATGACAGGGGTGTGTCATACACATTTGGGGCTGACAAGGTTGTTGAATTTCTTCGGAAACAGGACCTTGATCTTGTTTGCCGAGCTCATCAGGTAATTTTAGTTAAATTAACCCTTATACTTTAGCATTGGTGCATTTGTGCTGAAAGCCTGAAACTTTCTTGATCCAACTTCGATTCCTGTCATTTTTGGGTGGACTATCTCCAAGAATCACATTTATCGTTCACTGTTTTAGTGAAAGCTGCAGACATGTGAATGACTTTCTAAATTTCTATCAGCAGAATTTTGCATGTCAAACCTCCCGGGAAACTTGTGAAGTAGAATAGATGGGATTGATCACATCATTATCAATCATGTGTGTTTATGCCAGTGCACACATTTATGCATGCTCAGGGCATGCCCTATCACTTCACTTAGTAATATTTGTGTTTCATTCGTGTTTCTCCTCATGCTTTTGATTTCTAGCTGTATGAAAAGGGCCTTGGCGATGCAGGGCATGCATTTTACTGTTCATGTGCAAAAAGATTTTATACTTGTAGAGTTTGCTAGCTTAATGGTTTCCTTTTTTGTTCTTGCTTGTTTCATGTGTTTAGGCTTGATAAAAAAATTGGGTCTTCATTGTTATTTGGCCTGCTAGTTTACTCTCTGAGTGTGTCTTTATGTGCTTATTTGTTATGAGCCATGCATGGAAATCCTTTTGTTAGCATCATGAAGTGCTTAATTAATGTCTATCCGGTTTGTGGGAATGAGTGTGATCAATAGGTTGTTGAAGATGGTTATGAGTTTTTTGCAAAGCGGCAGCTGGTCACAATATTCTCTGCACCAAATTACTGTGGTGAGTTCGATAATGCTGGCGCCATGATGAGTGTCGATGATACTTTGACTTGTTCCTTTCAAATCCTTAGAGCCTCTGAGAAGAAAGGCAAAGGCGGATTTGGCAACAACATTTTGAGACCAGGAACTCCACCTCACAAGGTATGTGAATTTAGTCACACCCCATAGATTGGCATTGTGTTACTGTTCTGGCTTTTTTTTTCTTGAACAAGCACTGTTCTGACTTATGACCAAGACTTGATAAGGTTGAATCCTGGTCAGTTTATTAAGACTAAATTCCTGAAAATCGTTTTCAAGCCTCCCCTCCCCTCGCCCAACAAAAATTGGAAAAAATAAAGAAAGGCTGCAACATTATCAAAAGATCTAAAATGCAAAATAGAATATCTTATTGGGAATTCATCATTACAGATTTCAACATGAGAATTCACCTAGAATGACAATGTATATCTGAAGGGGTGGTTTGACTCTGGAATTTTGTTCCTGTGAGAATTGATGTAAACCATTCTTCTTCTGCAACAATTAAGGTGAACACAATTGCCATGGTTCTATACCAACCAATTCTCTTACTATTCTACTTAATCCAAAATTGTTACCATCTTTTGGCATCATATGTCTATCCTTGTGCTGTGTGCTGACTTGTCCACAATTTCTGTTTGCAATGCATTTTCTTTTGAGCAATGCAAGACATTGTGAAATTATTAGCCTGAAGCCTTACTGCAACCTTTGTGAACTTTAGATTTTCATGAAAGCTTAATGAGTTTTAACACCCCTCATTTCTCTCAAGGGGAAGAGCTGATTGATTTGCACAGCATTAAAAATCTGAAGTGGAATATAGCAAATGGAGTTGGTTTGCTCTGTCTTGTGCAAGTCATTCTGGCCAGAATCATCTTCTTTATGGTTAGGCATAATCACAGTAACTTTTGAGTCCACCTTTGGCACAAAAGATAAAATGTGAAGGCATAAGTTCCTGCACCTTTTGAAAGAAACCCTAGGCGCCTGTGCAAGATGAACGTGGAGACATTATGCTATTGAACCTTGTTAAAGGAGTTGATGCTCCTGTTATCCTTTGAAATAAAGTTATGTTTTAATTGATGTAAAATGGAACTTTCGACTCATGAGAATACTTCCTTTTCAGTTGCTTTCAATTAAGGCAAAACACTTTCATTTGAAAGGAAGTGTGATTTATGCTATTTACCATTTTATGATGGATTGCATCCCCTATTCAATGTTTTAGATATGGAACCGAGTCACAAACCTCGCATAGCATGTTTGTGATTTGCTTGTTGCTCAATAATTTGATCTCATTTTATGATTTTGGACCATAGAACAAAAAAAAAAGAGGCACTGGGGACTTATCCATTGATTTTGGCACTGGATGTTCCACGCTTCTTTCTCCTCGCCTCCCTGGCTTTGGCGCGCTCTCTATTAATATTAATGAAGAACAGTGACATTTTAACCAGATTTGTTTAGCATAGGTGGTAGCATATCCTTTTGAATCACTGCACCACTATTCGTTGCTAGAGAAACATTATTTTGGGATATAATTATTGGGTTTCGAAAAGTTGGAATTTGTGTTTGAATTGCATCAACACATCTTACGCAGTGAAGGCAACGAATTGCTTTTAGATAATTTTTTATTATACAGTTCCCTTGGTAATTCATTTTTTCTGAGCAAATTCATCAAATCTTCGGTTCCTGCTTTTCACGTTAAACGAGTCTTGTTAACTGTACAAGGGAACTATTTCTTGGCAAGTTTAAGTGGCAGTTTTGAATTCCGTAGAAACAGTATTTCTAAAAAAAATTGATTTTTTTAAATATTATTATTTATATTTTTTAATATATTAATATCAAAAATAATTTTAAAAATAAAAAAATATTATTTTAATATATTTTTGAGAAAATAATATTTTAAAAAGCAAATGTTATTACATTTTCAAATATTTTCTAAATTTATTCATATGATTTAATATAACTTCTGACTTGTGTTTTGACTTGGGTAAAAAAAATATATTTTTTAAATTTTAGTTCAAATTTAGCTTTTACCAAAAAATTGATTTTCTACATATTCTTTTATTCAAATATAGTGATTATTTTCATATTAGTTTATGCAGTTTTTTTAGATGATTTTTAAAACATATCTTTTATAATATTGTCATAAATTTAAAGAATTTAATAAATTATTGGAATATTAGCAAAGAAAATTGAACATATTGATATTATCTTGTACTACATTCCTTTTTTAAGAAGATTGCTTTGGGCTAATTTTTGTTAAATATATATTTAAATCTAAATTATTATCAGCACAAGTTAATTATGAGAAATGATTTCTGAGCTGTAACTGCACAGTTCTGGAGAATATTTTTTTCATGAATCACATCATGCAAACCTGTTCTGAGTGTCGTTAGCTGCAAAATTCTTGAATGTTACTGTAGATGAGTTTTTATTTTTTATTTTGAATATTTGTATTTTAACTATTGCATAGTATTTTTTTATATATAACTTTTGCATACGCAATCCAATTTGAAGTGACTTTCAATAATGAAACACATCCTGACTTGCAAGAAATTTAATTATTTTTCAATGATGATGATGATTTTTTTTGTAAACTAGTTCTTACAAATTAAAGCCGGATCCCTTTGAGATTTTAGTATTGAATACTGACCGAAATTTTTAATTTCATAATCTTAAAAGTTAAAACAAAGGAAAGTAAAATACATAAAGAAATTAATTTATTTACTTTTTCATTCATAATAAAAAAACCGAAGAGATTAATGAATAATCTACCACGTAATAATTTCGCATTTGGCAACAAACAAACCCCCACCTGATTTTCATAGTTCATAAGGAATTGGTTGTTATTGAGGCAGAATTGCGTTTTTTAAAAAAAATTAAATTGTTTTTTGTTTTATATTTTTTTTAATATATCGATATTAAAAATAATTATATATATATTATTTTGACACATTTAAAATAAAAATACTTAAAAAAACAAACATTATTATAATATCAAACATTACCTAAAAGTTACAGTGTCAAACACTCGACGACTCAAGAAAACCATCCCATTATAATAATACTGACCACCTATTCTAGAAGGTATTTTCGCTATTAATCTCAAAACCAAGTCCATCTTCTTATCCTAATTTAAATTGTTAGTGTTATGTCGGGAGCTAAGTCAATTTTTGAAATATATAAAAAGAATCTCGAGTGATGATAACATTTTCAAAGAAAAAAGAAAAATATCGGACTTGAATCATTTTCAAATGAATTTAATAAATTTGATTAATTGAATAATATGATTATAAAAAAAAAAAACCAACGACAAAAAAATAAAAATGATAATGATAATTATTAGTGAAAAAAAATGAACGTCTACCAAAGTTATGAAAAGATACCCGTTGAATATTGTTAAAAGATCTCAACGATAATAACAAAATAAAAATTGAATGAGAATGAAATAACTTCATAAAGAGAAAGAAAAACAAAGCTCAATTACTAACAAATCAACAGTTGAATGATGAATTGAAAATAAAATAAAAATGACTAAAAAACTTGACTCAAGTTAGGCATGGCACATCCACAGCTCGATCATGAGACTGAAATAATTCTATATAAAATAAATTAAAAAAAACAACAATGAAGGTCAACTTTCAAGCAAGCTAAATGATGAAATGTGAAAAAAAAATCAATTAAAAAAATATTAAAAAAACCTGAGTCAACTCAAGTTAATTAAATTAGCCTGAGATCTTAGAAAAAAGAACGAGATTCAAGATAATCCCATATAAATTAAAGCAAAAAAAGTCATGAGGCTCAAGTTTTAACAACCTAATGTCAAATAATAAAAATAAAAACAATCAATTTTAAAAAAAGACCTAGAAAAGGAACCAAAATCAAATTGGGCTAATCTTCGAAGCCTGTGATCGAGTTTATAAGATCGAGATTACACTATAAAAGGCAAACACTAAAGAATCATAAAGGAAAATCCCCAATTATCCAAATATTGAGGGATAAAATTAAAAAAAAAATCAATCAAGAAAAGATTAAAAAATAAAATAAATAGAAATAAATAAAATAAGAACCAAATATGATATAAAAACAAAACGAAATAAAACAATAAGGAACAAAAATGAAAGATAAAATAAATTAAAAAAATAATAAAAACAAAAAAATAACTATAAAAAATAAAGACTAAATTTGATAAATTTTTTAAATAAAATCAAATGATGATGAACGAGATTGAAAAACAAAATCAACTTTAAAAAGTATTAATGTAAAGATTAGCAATATCACCTTCTCTTTAAAGGGATTATTATCCTAAGAATCAGTGCCATCAATGTAAAGATTAGGAAATTATTTGTTGGACTCTTCAAAGTCTTTCCATATGGCATCTTTTTAAAACAAATTAAACCATTCACTGACCCTATTATGATAGTTCTATTGCTTTTCTTCACCAGTTTTTTTTTTTTTTTATCAAGAATAGCCATTGAATTCACCTTAACATTTTCATATTCATCAACAACTGTTACTTTATAAAACATTACTGTATTATTCCCAATCTTCTTCTTAAGCAATGAAAATATAAAAAACTGGATGTATTGAAGCTTTATCTAACAATAAGCCACAACACTAACTTTCTGAATAACCTTATAAGGACTATAAAATATTGGATTAAGCTTGAAACTCTATCTCAAAACTATGGTTGGAATCTAAGATAGACTAGATCACCAACATTTAATTTCCTTTCAGTCCTCTATTTATCTGGTATTTGTTTTATCATATGCCTTGCCAATGCCAATTGGTTTTGAATAATTTGATCTATATTCTTCTTTGATCGCACCATTTTTTTCACAATAGTTACACTGATTACTTCTTATGTAACTGTTTCCCTAAAGGGTGGAGGATAATCATACAAACCTGCAATGGAATCATTTTAATAACCGATTAAAAACTTGAATTATACTATTATTGAGCCAATGATAACCACACATGCCATTTCTTTTGATTGTACATTGTCATGCACATTAAGTAGGTTTCCAAACACTAATTTACCCTACTAATTGACCATGTTGTTGGGGATGATAAGTTGAACTTATTAACAGCTTTACTCCTAGCTTTTTAAATAACTCATTCCAAAATAAGCTTATGAATGTGGCTAGTAATCCATGAAACTTGTAAAAGTAATCAAGAAATACTTACGCTATTTCTTGAGCTCTAAATGGATGAGTTGATATAATAAAATGTATTTATTTTATAAATTTATCCATCACTACTTACTATAATATGTTTTTACTTTTAGATTTTGAAAATAACTATATAAAATTCATAGTAATATCTCTTCATGTGCCCGCTGATAAGGGTAGTGGTTATAATAGGCTAGGATAAGCCACCATTTTAGCTTACCTTACTTATAAATATCACATTCATCAACTATTTTAATGACTTATTATTTTATTGTTGGCCAATAAAATATTGTTTTTCATCTTTATGGATTTTACGTAAAGATGGGTCCATTTGGGGTAATACTAAAGCCCATTGATAAAAAAAAAAGCCGATTAATACAAAGCACAAAGCCCGTCTCCGCTTACAATACAAACTCGAAACAAGAGTAATTCAACGGAAGCAAACAACTTCTGCTTCCTTCCTTCCTCGTCTCCTTCATTTCCTTCCTCTCTCCCACTCCAAAACTGACTCAGACAGTTCATGAAGTGCCGATCCGTGGCGTGTATATGGCCGGACACACCTCCATCTCACAAAGTCACCGCCTCCGCCTCACTTAACCACCCGCCAACCCTTTACACTGGTGGATCCGATGGCTCCATTCTCTGCTGGAACCTCTCTTCTTCCGATTCCAACACGGTAACTCACCTCAGCCCCTTCCTTCTCTTAAACTACACTTACGTCATTAGTTACCGAATCTGTTTTCTGTTAGCTGTATCATTTAATCTCCCAGCAACCAAACAGTCTTCTTTTTTATTCTCTCTTATGTTATCAATGTAAATTGTCGCTGATGATTTAGGTTAACTATTTTTAATTTTTATTTGATAGGAAATTAAACCGGTTGCAATGCTGTGTGGCCACGCTGCACCGATAGCTGATCTTAGCATTTGTTGTCCCATGGTGGTCACGGGAGAAGATACCAAAACGAAATGTTCGAGTAATGGTGATGGAAGTTCTGCTTCCGATACTTATGATGCGTTAATTAGTGCGTGTAAATTTGGTGTATTGTGTGTTTGGAGTAGAGGAAGTGGACACTGCCGGCGTAGAAGGAAACTTCCCCCTTGGGTTGGAAGTCCGTGTATTGTTCGGACATTGCCTACGAGTTCGAGATATGTGTGTATAGGGTGCTGTTTTATTGATGCTGCTCATTCATCAGATCGTCATTCTATCGATTCTCTTGAAGGGGGTGAGGTTTCAGTGGATAAAGGTTGTCTGCCCGGGAAACATCCGAAGAGTACTGTTGTGATTGTTGATACGTATAGTCTCACTATTGTACAGTCTGTTTTTCATGGGAATTTATCAATTGAGCGATTGGATTTTATGGATGTAGTTTTGTTGGGTGAAGATGGGGAGAAGCATTCTGTTTTTATCGCTGATTCATCTGGTAAGGTGGAATTGGTTCCGATCTTGAAGGAGTCAAATCCAGTTGGTGATGGTGGGAGTGGCTTGCGTAAGAGTTCTCAGTTGGAAGTGGTTAACTGGGGCAATGGTTTGAGTAAAGAAGGACAGGTCGTGTCAAGTGCAACTCGTGGGAACCTTATTGCTCTAGTGTTAAAAACACGTTGCATATTTAGGCTATTGACCAGCGAAACTACAATTGGAGAGACTTCTTTTGCTGAAGATATCCTTTGTGTCGAGGACCATTTTGCCCAATCACATGTTTTGGGAGGCATGTTTCTTGAAATTGGTGAAGCTGGTGAAATGCAGAGTGCCCAGGGCCAGCACGATAATTTCTGTGGACATTTTGCTGTCTGGAATAGTAGAGGTTCTGCTATTGTATATATTGTATCATATCTGAACAGTGTATTTAAATCTGAAACTCTCTGGGAGATTCCTGCTGCTTCTTATCCTGCTGATGTGAGATTGTTGTTTTCTTTCATTCAGTTGAACAATTATCTTCTTCGAATTGAATCTGTTTGCTTTGATGACGAAGAGCCTTTACAGTGGAGACCCCATGTCACAATCTGGTCTCTATGTCGAAAGCATGATAACCATGGAAAGTCATCCCAACAATGCAAAATGCTTGGTGAAAGCGATTTTTTTGCTGATTGGGTCTCAAACTCTAGCCTCCTTGGAATTAATAACCAAGGTGTCGGGAAAATGAGGATAACTTCTGCTCAAAGCTCTGTTCCAAATTCAAGAACTGAAAATAATAAACATGCTGATGAAAGTTTTGGTTTTGTGTGCAACGGAAAAACTGTATCCTCTTCCATGGTTGTTTCTGAAAATCATTTTTTCCCTTATGCTGTTGTATATGGCTTCTTTAATGGTGAAATAGAAGTTGTACGATTTGATATGCTTCTTGAACCAGATTCTCACGGTGAAAGTCCACGTAATGATGTAGATTCTCCTGTATCCAGGCAATATTTTTCAGGGCACACAGGCGCTGTGCTTTGTTTGGCAGCGCATCGGATGTTGGGTGCTGCCAGAGGATGGAGTTTCAGTCATGTTTTAGTTTCTGGAAGCACGGACTGCACAGTTCGCATCTGGGATCTTGACACTGGAAACCTCATTACTGTGATGCACCAACATATAGCTTCAGTGCGTCAAATAATCTTACCCTCAGCACGGACAGAACGTCCTTGGGCTGATTGCTTTCTCTCTGTCGGGGAGGACTCATGTGTTGCTCTAACTTCTCTTGAAACTTTGCGTGTAGAGAGAATGTTTCCAGGGCACCCAAGCTATCTTGAAAAGGTTGTGTGGGATGGTGCAAGAGGTTACATTGCATGTCTCTGCCAGAGCCATTTAGGATTATTTGATACTGTCGATGCTCTGTACATATGGGATGTAAAAACCGGTGCCCGAGAGCGCGTTCTTCACGGAACAGCCTCTCACTCAATGTTCGATCATTTTTGTAAAGAAATCAGTGTGCATTCTATATCTGGTTCTATATTGAATGGAAACACTTCAGTGTCCTCATTGCTTCTTCCAATAATTGAAGATGAAACCTTCTCTCAATCCCACTCAAAGCTTCTGCAGAAGAAGGTCAGCTCACCAAGAATGATGTCAAACATGAAAAATGCAATGGACCCCACTGCTTCCCAAGGACAGGTCAAGAAAGGAATATTTCCAACCACGCCATCTTTCCTACAAATGAACAAGCATGCCATTGGATGCACTTGCCCGTTCCCTGGGATTGCAGCCTTGAGTTTTGACCTTGCGTCCTTGATATTTCCTTTTCAGAAACATGAGCCGGCAGCTAATGGTGTTGTTAAGCAAGAGAATATAGATGTCAAGGAACAGGGAACTAGCACCCCAAGAACTCATGATATGAACTTTGATGGTGGTTCTGATAAGAATGGGACCTCAACTGATACCAGTGAGGAGCATGACTGGATTAGGTCACTAGAAGAATATTCACTTCGATTTAGCTTGTCATTCTTGCATTTGTGGAATCTGGATAGTGAGCTTGATAAATTGCTAGTAACAGAAATGAAGCTAAATCGGCCAGAGAATTTGATCATAGCTTCTGGTTTGCAAGGTGACAAGGGGTCTTTGACCCTGTCATTTCCTGGTTTGAGTTCTATTCTTGAGGTACTTTTGGATGAACCTATTAAATACTGGGATTTGTTTTCCTATTTGGCTCATTTCAACTTTCTTTGAGACGTTGATAACTTTTCAGCTCTGGAAATCATCATCAGAGTTTTGTGCCATGAGGTCACTTACGATGGTGTCCATTGCCCAACGCATGATTAGCTTGTCTCACTGCAGTTCACCAGTCAGCAGGTATTGTGATGCTTCTCCATAGAAGCGCCTATGATATCAGACTACTTCTGTTACATATTCTTAGCGAATTCTCCAAAAATTGTAAGCTGCTGAGTATTATGTATTATGGTTCTTTATATTAATATAGTTTTTCTGAGTTAAAACTAAATCTGCTATTTATCAGGATTCTGTAGAGGATCGTGAGATAAATCAAAATGTGGAAATGGAAATAGCTATAATTGAGATATTTAAATTTGAATGGTTTATGGTAACGAAGTGTGTGAACGACCTTTTCCTTCACAAATTCTGAAGTTTGGTCAAGATTGTTCTTCTGGTTGTAATTATGCTTTTACAATATTAGGCTGCCAATAAATGGCCACTGGGATAATATTTAGCTTCTTGGTTTAATTTATTTTTACATAATAATTTAAATGTAAAATTGTAAATAGCCTTATTTTGGTCTGTTGCAGGAGACCTTCAGAGGAAACCTATTGCATGTCTTCATTCTTCATGTGGCATTCTATGACACTGCATATTTGTTTTCCTGCAGACGCTAGCATCTACTCTGCAAGACTAGTACCATGATACACAAATCACTAGTCTTACAGATCAAATCAGTGTTCTTTGTTTGCTAATTTTCAAAAACCCATGTGCATTTTGCTGTCAACTTTCACAAGTTCTGATTTAATGGACATTGTTTTCAGTGCCTTAGCAGCATTTTACACTCGGAGTTTTGCAGACAAAATTCCAGATATAAAGCCCCCTTTACTCCAGGTCAACTTTTTTCCCTGAAGCATCTTGACAATCATATCAGTCCTGAAACTTGCACTGATGGAATTGTGCTTGACAAGTTACTATTTTTATCCTCTAATTTTTATTTTTAACTGAAGTCTCTGTGTGCTTTTTTGGAAACAGCTTCTGGTTAGTTTTTGGCAAGATGAAAGTGAACATGTACGCATGGCTGCCCGCACTTTATTCCATTGTGCTGCTTCACGGGCTATCCCACTCCCTCTATGTGATAAAAAAATGAATGCACACAGAGAACTTGTGAGATCTTTGAGTGAAATTAGAGACAATGAAGCTGAAGTTTCAAATGTAGGAGGGACATCTACAAATGATTTGGCATCTGACATGTCACCTGAACCACAAGCAACCCCTCAGGCTGTAGAATTTCCTGTCAAGTCACTGGAAAAACAGGGAATTACTGAAGCAGCAAGATCCAAAATACTTGATTGGCTAGAGTCATTTGAAATGCAAGACTGGATTTCATGTGTTGGAGGGACAAGTCAAGATGCAATGACATCTCACGTCATTGTTGCAGCTGCATTGGCAGTGTGGTACCCTAGCCTTGTCAAACCGAGTATTGCCACATTAGTTGCTCATCCTTTAATTAAGTTGGTTATGGACATGAATGAAACATATAGTTCCACTGCAGCAGAGCTCCTTGCAGAAGGTATGGAGAGTACATGGGAGGCATGCATTAGTTCTGAAATACCTCGCCTTATTGGGGATATATTCTACCAGATAGAGTGTGTAAGTGGTCAATCTGCCAACTCTGATGGACATCATTCATCTGTACCATCTTTCATTCGAGAGACTTTGGTTGGGATTCTTTTTCCAAGTTTAGCTATGGCTGATATACCAGGGTTTTTAACTGTCATAGAGGGCCAAATTTGGTCTACTGCATCTGATTCGCCTGTTCATCTGGTATCCCTCACAACACTAATAAGGGTTGTGCGTGGTTCTCCACGGCACCTGGCTCAATATCTTGATAAGGTCAGCAGGATTGATTACATTCCTACAATAAAATCATGCACAATACTTTAGACTGTATGCTTCATATTTTGAATCTTCATGTAACACATGGACAGATCTGCAGGTGGTTAGCTTCATTTTACACACTATGGATCCTGGCAACTCAATCATGCGCAAAACTTGTCTTCAAAGTTCAATGACAGCACTAAAGGAAATGGTACAGGCATTTCCTATGGTAGCCCTGAATGACACATCTACCAGATTGGCTGTTGGCGATGCAATTGGAATGATAAATAATGCTACTATTTCAGTTTATGACATGCAAAGGTATGGCTGGCATGATTTTCAGATTCAAAAGAATTTCACATTATTATATTTTGTTTTCGGGACCTGGGGGGGTCTGTACAATTCTCATGTTTATCTATGTCAAGTTTACTGAATCATGTCATCCTAGGAGTCAAGTTTGCCAAGTCTGGATATGCTCTAAGATTTCTCCTTTTCATAGATCATTTGTCCCAAGGGGGGCCGTGATGGCCATCACTTAACTAAAGTTCCCAGCTCTTTCGGTGTCAATGGTTAAGTATCAAGTTGGGTTTATGTTTTCAGCTAGATGGCTCATATAACAGCCACAATACCAGGTGAAAGACAATTGTGATTTCAATTAGCTGTGTGTGCCATTCAATCTGCCTCCGTGATTACCTTGGCTCAAAGCGTCCATTGATATAAGAACCCTTGCTTTTCAGGACTAAGGCCCACAGCCCTAGAGGTTGCTTGTCCCTTATCTGTAGAACTATTCCGGCAAACAAGCATACCTTTTTCCGCTTTTCTTCTTTCAGTATGTTTTTAAGCCAAGTTCTTCCCTGATCCTACCTGTCCTTTTAGCAGTTGAGATCCCAACGAAATACACAGGAGAATTACTGGCTTCTTATAAATTTCTTGGAGTTTTCTTAGTTTCAAAGATGTTCTTAAGTACATAATTGCCTGGCCGGATTATAAGGACAAATCAATCAATGCTTATATTACTAGTTGCTTACTTGTTAACAGAAGTTGGAGTTTTGCATGATAAATTGTACTGTAAGTCAGAGAATATTATTGGAGCGAATAGTAAAATTTTGCCATTAGTTCATGTTTTTTTTTTTTTTGAATGTGCTGCTGGAGTTGGCTTTATACTTCTCTGACGCCTCTTGCTTGTTATATCTTTTATTTGTTGGGATATTAAGTCTATCTTTGCTTTCTAATGTTAGTGTGAGAAAAATAAAAGTCTTGGATGCATGTGGACCCCCTGGTCTTCCAAATTTGCTTTCAGGAGCATCAGAAATGGCAGTGACCACTGTAATATCAGCTTTGAGCTTTGCCCCTGATGGAGAGGTATACGTTGTTCAAAGGCCTCAAATAGACAATTTTTAAACTTGTACTAGCCAGCCAATTCTGGCTCAGACTGTGCAATCAACATGGTTTAAAAGGCTTGACTTTGACTCATGGACATGATTGGGCTACCCGCCAATCAAATTGACTTTCTGCATAAAAGTTTTGAACTTTTTTTGTGGGCTATTCATATAATATTTGATCTCTCTCTCTCTCTCTCACACACACACACACACAAACACACACGCGCACACACACAACACACATGCACACATGATCATGGCATGTGTCATCTGCTGTTCTGCCATGCCTATGCATTCTATTTTATTCTTTGAATCCAAGAAAGAGTCTGCGAGTTTTGGTTTGAAGTTTTTCATAGTTTAGTCTGAGGAACACATGATATAAATAGGAATTCCATGTGAGTTAGGAAAGTATATATTTTGAATGCAGAACTTAGTCATATATACATGTGGCATGAAGTGGAATTGTTCTATTTTCAAGTTGAGAGTAGCTCTGATAGATGTATGAAGCATGCAGAACTTCAAAAATTTTTTAACACCTTCATATATCCTTGGGGTAATTGTAAAGGTATCTGCTGCAACCTTGTTGGCTATGAAACCTATCAATGTTACCTTTTTGACAAGATCCTGAATAGTTTGGAGGCTTGGAAGCCTCTTAAATTTTTGGTGCAATCAGTCAACAAAAGATGAAAATAGTAATTTGTTAGTTGTTTAAGATTTTCCTGCAATTATCTGATTTTGTTATAAAACGTGCAGGGACTGGTTGCATTTTCTGAGCATGGCTTGATGATAAGATGGTGGTCACTAGGATCTGTGTGGTGGGAGAAACTTAGTCGAAACTTGGCTCCTGTCCAGTGCACCAAACTGATATTTGTACCTCCATGGGAAGGATTTTCACCCAATTCTTCTAGGTCTAGCATAATGGCAAGCATATTGGGGCATGATAACCAGGCCAATTTGCAGGTGATTTTCCTTCTAGCTAGTGAACTGTGCAAAATGCTACCTCAAGTGGTTAAAATTACATTTTTTGTTGAATTGCTGTATCTTCTTTGGTGGACAATTTAATCCCGTACAAGATAGATTAGTGTAAACCAAAAGTATCTCCTCTGATTTGCACAGCTAATTTGAAAAGGTTATGACACTTTTGTGATGTTTTTTTTTTAGGAGAAAGCCCGGGATTCGACTTATGCAGACAATTTGAAATTGTTAATACATAATCTGGACCTCTCTTACCAGCTACAATGGGTTGGCGAACGGAAGGTACTTCTATCAAGGCATGGTCTGGAGTTGGGAGCTTTTCCATTGTAAGCATCATGTCATCTCTTCACAAACGTCTGATTCACTGAAAAAGAGAAATATCAAATGATGCGCATTCTTATGGGCAAAGCTTCCAGAAGGATTTCCTACATGGTGCCACAAACCGTGCTTCAGTTAGTCTCAAGAAGTGCTTCTGTGGACAGACAGAACAATTTAGGTTTTCCTTCTCAAGAAGGAAAATGCTCTTCTATGGCTTCTTATAATGCTTGAAGCTTTCCTGCGCAGTTCTGGCTTCCCAGAATATCTACGGCTTTCATGTGGCATGAAAGTATACACTATTTACACTCTTGTTTCACTTTTCCTAACTCTTGTTTCACTTTTCCTAAAAGGAGGTACATATCTAGGCAGAATGTAAGAAATGGGGAGGATATTGCAGTCATTTATAAATTCAAATTTGCTTCAGAGATTTTGTATAGGAGTCGAAAAGTTAGAGAACTCGGTTGAAGAGAAACACTTCTGTAACTTGCTATAATTAAAAGAGTTCATTTTCAGAATCTACTTTGCGAAGAATCTTGCTGGACTTCATATCTTTTTGGAAGATCCAAGTTCAAAATGATTTTGTTGGGAATGGATATCAAGATCCATTTTGAGGTTCAAATTATTGATTCACTATTGTGCTGATTACCATTTGCACCATTTATACCAAGTGCAGTTGCTGCAATATGCTCTAATACTTGCAAGAATCAGCGGAGAATAAGAACATGACAAATACAAATGAAAAGAGTGTAGCTTGTGCGTGTATGGTTTGCTTATCCTCCTCTCACAGCATGTTTAAGTATTTTTTTGTGAGATCATGAAATCATAATTTTCTTGATGTTTTCGGATATGGATGTTCGATTTGATTTTAGAATAGAAGCTACCTGCATCACATTAAAAAACCAGAACAAAAGATCATCTATGGAGGAAGGCTATGCCTGTGGACAGCACCCGGATATTCTGCAATCTGATGCAATACTAATTCAGGGGAAAAGCCTTCGTAGCATGTACAAACAAGGAGCGAGAAACAGAAGACCACTCTGCACATATACTCAAATTTGAAGATTTCTTTGAAATAAAATGTAGTTAAAACAAGTTCATCACAGATGCTGCTTTTACATATACGAGGATTTTGTATATTATCAGTCCATGCATGTAAACTCCTTTTTTTATATGTCATCCATTGGAAAGGTCGCGGTCCTTATGCTTTAAACTTATTTTATGCTTCATTTTCGAAACTCAGTATGACAAAGGCTGTCAGATAAATTTGATTTCTCAAATAACTGGGGATAAGGATATCATAAGATCAAATTTGTAATCTTACAAGCTAAATATTGCAGAAAGCACAAGCAAATGCACACGAAGGCAAAGACTCATCTCTCAAGAATGCCTAACAAATAAGGCCACTCGATGTGAAATTCAAGAGGGACATGTGGTTGTTTAGTGAAGTGACTGACAGCGGCTCTGTTGCTACTGAAAAAACGGGCTGTTAAGTCCGGGGAATATCCTGTGATAAAGTTTACTTCTTGTTCTATTAA
Organism: Populus nigra; assembly: GCF_951802175.1. Taxonomy (NCBI): domain Eukaryota; kingdom Viridiplantae; phylum Streptophyta; class Magnoliopsida; order Malpighiales; family Salicaceae; genus Populus; species Populus nigra. The sequence goes on along the minus strand of NC_084852.1, from coordinate 42,086,575 downwards.
AAAGAGCTATACATGTGTATTTCTACCAACATTAATTGGAAAATAGATACACGCAAGAAAGACACCACAAGGAAACAGTCATGGCTAGAAGAATCGCCTTGAACGTAGACAGAAATGAGATTTACATTGCCGTGTATGAAAAAGTTTCAGGCGGTAGTTGTTTCACCTAAAGAAGGACTGGGCTCAGTCGTCTCACATCGAAGGGTAGCCGTTCGTTCATATGTTTTCGCTGCCCAAAGGCAAAGCTTCTTTTTAAGATTTATCAAGTTCGAATACAGCAGAGGGTATAATATTTTAGATGAATGTTAAAGAAAAAGATTCACTGTCCCCTTGGAGACAGCTTTATGATTAATACAAAAAATCTCCATTTAGAGCTAGACTAGGGCTACTGTTACTGTTCTGCTGAAGAGACGTCAAGGAGTAACCAAGAAAAAGAGAGATTTAATTTTATTTTTTTCCACATCATGTAAAATACATGCATAAGAGTATGATGGTAGCTAATGACGTTTAAGGAGTGGGTGCCAGTATCTAAGTATCATGATTGTATAATCTTTGTGGCTTGGTGTAAGCCTCTCACGCCACCCATCCCTTCACAAAGACTTTGTGTGAACCTCTCACGCCATCTCCATTCTGTTTTGTCATCCTCATTTAAACCATTGACGAATCCACACCATTTTTACAATTACGTAACAAAATAACTTAAAGGAACACTCAATAACCATACAGCATATTTGTAGTAAATTGGTCTATAAATACCATTAAGTGATCTAAATTAGACACATGGGAGTCATCGAGTTAAAAAAAATCATGGGGCATAGTGGAGTTGTCTGGGGTGTTGTATTGTATTGTGTCTTGGTTAGTCTTGCCATGGAAAGTGAAGAGCCATGCTCCAGAGCTACTAGCTATGGTGATGCCCTTGGCAAGGCGATATTGTTTTTTGAAGGGCAACGTTCTGGGGAACTGCCTTCCGACCAGCGAGTAAAATGGAGGGGAAATTCTGCTCTCTCCGATGGCAAGCCTGAAAAGGTATGGTAAACAAAATTAACCACCATTATTTTGGAGGGACTAGAATCTGTTCTCTCTGCCTAAATAACAAGCAAGAACATAACAGAATTATGAACAACTTTATTAAATCACCCAGCAAGTGCAAAGCTAGTACTTGTGGTGTAATTTGATAATTTATGTGGTGTATTTTGGCAGGTGAATTTAACAGGAGGCTACTATGATGCTGGGGATAATGTTAAATTTGGATGGCCAATGGCATTTACTGTTACTTTATTGAGCTGGGCTGGAATTGAGTACCAGAAAGAGATATCTTCTGTCAACCAGCTGGGTTATCTCCACACCGCAATCCGTTGGGGCACTAACTTCATTCTGGAATGTCATACTTCATCCACAGCATTTTACACCCAGGTGGTCTCTCTTTTCCATATGATTTGTGATGGCTTATTGGTAGCATCGGAGTTATATCTAAAAGTCTTGAAGTATTTTTTTTGTTTTTTATTTTATTTTTCTGATACTATCGTAGGTTGGGGATGGAAATGCTGATCATCAATGCTGGGAACGTCCTGAAGATATGGACACTCCTCGAACACTCTACAAGATAACTCCAAATTCGCCAGGAACTGAGGCTGCAGCCGAGGCATCAGCCGCTCTTTCAGCCGCTTCAATTGTTTTTAAGGCTGTTGACCCCAGCTATTCCACCAAGCTATTACAACAATCACAATCAGTAAGGCCAAAAATTTTAAATGCTACCAATTAAGCTATGATGAAAAACTCTTTGGCTGACTCATTAAGGATGCTATGCAGTTGTTTGATCTGGCAGACAACTATAGATCATCTTTTAAAGATTCTTGCCCTTTCTACTGCTCATTCTCAGGTTATCAGGTAAAAATAAAAGCTGCCCGTAGAAACTGGCCCTGAGATTGGTAATACTTATGTCTTGTCATGAAATTACTATTTCTGAATTCTGTGAAGGATGAATTGTTGTGGGCTGCAACTTGGCTATACAAGGCAAGTGGAGACAACAAGTACTTGAGCTACATCTCGAGCAATAAAGGATGGAGTCAGGCAGTGTCAGAATTCAGTTGGGACAACAAATTTGCCGGAGCTCAGACATTACTTGCAAAGGTATTGCCATAAGAAAACTAAAAACTTGACTCCTCATTCTTTGAGAACCTGAAAGGCAAGTGCTAAACTTTTGTACAGGAGTTCTATGGTGGGAAGCAGGATTTGGACAAGTTTAAGAGTGATGCAGAGTCATTTGTATGTGCATTGATGCCAGGGAGTAGTTCCGTACAGATTAAAACGACTCCTGGTAAGCAAAACAAAAGGGATGATTAAGGCCACTACAGTAGCTAATTTGAACAGCACAAATTTATGATAGTATCATTAATAGATGAGATTTTTTGTTCATTTGAAGGTGGGCTTCTGTATACTAGAGATAGTTCTAATTTGCAGTATGTCACAAGCTCTTCCATGCTGCTATTTATCTACTCCAATACCTTGACAGCAGCTCATGTTAATGGAGTCCAGTGTGGCTCTGCACATTTCTCTGCACTTCAGATTAAAGCCTTTGCAAAATCACAGGTAGATTCCACATCCTTCCAATGGATCACCAAAAAGAAGAGAAAATTCCTTAACCATGTGAATTCATTCATGTGTTTTTTTAGGTGGACTATATACTTGGGAGCAACCCCATGAAGATGTCATATATGGTGGGGTTTGGCAGCAAATATCCAACTCAAATGCACCATAGGGGCGCATCCATCCCCTCAGTCCAAGCTCTCCCATCAAAGGTTGGCTGCAATGATGGCTACTCTAGTTATTACTTTTCTAGTCAACCAAATCCAAACACACATGTAGGTGCCATTGTCGGAGGTCCAGATTCAAATGACCAATACAAAGATTTAAGATCAGACTACTCTCACGCTGAACCTACAACTTATATGAACGCAGCTTTCGTGGGCTCAGTGGCTGCTTTAGTAGCTGAAAGCAAAGCAGACTGCCCGTCACAGCTGTGGCAGCTGACTGGAAACAAGAAGGTGGCTGATTACATGTAGCTTAGATGAAGTGAATGTAATTAGTATTTAGTACTATAAATTGTCTCTTATGTTCAATTATAAGCTTTGTTGCTGACATGAATTTGTATTAAGCCACAAAATAATATCGAACTACTGAACAATTTATATATATAAGTAAGGTCTACTGAATTTCAAATTTTGTGGCAAACCTCTTATTTTCTTTATTTTTCTTCATTTTCTATAGTTTTTCCTATGGACTTTTATTTTCATTTCTCATTTAATAATAAAAAAAAGATTTCACTCACAACTATTGTTTAACTTCCCTCCAGTGTTTTCCCAGTTAAAAACAACGTTTAGATTTTTTTGAATAGTTAAGGGGCAATATCCCGAAAAGGACAACAGCTCCATCTCTGGCAATGGCTAAGGGGCTCTAATCAAGCAACATCAACCTCCATTCTCTAAGCCAAAAAATATCCACTTAGTTTTTAAATCCGTATAGTTGATGATCCCAAACCTTAATTATGAATTGAACAGTACCACTCTAGAAGATGCTAAAATAAGATTAAGAATAAGAACACGAATACGAATAATAACAGGAATAAGAATACGAATAAGAACAGGAAGAATAAGAATAGTGTGAATACGAATAAGAACAGGAATAAGAACCAGATTGAAAACTTCTTTTACTCCACAAATCAATTTCAAAGTTTATGCTAATCAAAAGACAATCAACCAACCATTTGCAGCAGTGCAACAGCAATTCGGAGCAAATACATTGCGAGCTCCAGCTCATCAATACTCCACTAAATCCCCCGAATTTAATTCCCTTCAACTTTAAATGTAGGTGCAAATAATGCTCGCTCATAAATTTGTCTTCTAGGTCCATAACTGTCAACATCAAGTTGCCACAAAGAAAAAGAAACGTTCACAGTTCATATGGAAAGGTAGACTTGTGAAACTCATGAAATGTAGCTTTCTTACCTTCTCAGCTATATGATCCAAACATGATGAAGATAAATGGCTTATTACCAAAAGAAAAAAAAAAATATATATATATATATATATATATATATATATATATATGTGTGTGTGTGTGTGTGTGTGTGTGTGTGTGTGTGTAAACATGCAACAACGTATATTGAACCATGCAGAAAATTAATGAATTCCCATTGAATTCCCAACATATCCAAATTTCTAAGAGGTGCCCTTCACCCGTCACTAAAATCCAGCGAGCCTTCATGAAGGCATGGCCTAAAACCAAGTTCTTCAAAACAGTGCCTATAACTAATATGCACAGCTTTTCAAAACCAAGGAATTGACTAATTTTGGACATTTATGTCAACTTCAGTCTCTCATGCAATGCAGGTTAAGTAAAATGTAAATCATGGTGAACATTAGCACAATCTCAGACCTTCTCAGCGAAAATACCAGAATGAGAATTATAACACAAGCTGACCTATCATAAATTCGTCCCGGTGGATAGGTAAGAGCCATCAAGCTTGAACAGCGTAAACCAAACTATGCAAACAAGAATCAAACCTTTAATGAAACTTCTTGATAATTAAGATCGATCACGCTGTACCATTCATGTACTTGGAAGATTATAAATTCGACGTGAAAATTAAATTCGAAGGAGTGTTAGGTTAGAATTAAAAAGAGAGGTATGCGAGAAGCACATTAATTTATTATGAACCGTAAAATGGTTGGCATGAGAAACAATGCAACGCTTGAAAGATTTAAACTACGTACCTGATCGATCCTATGAAAAGTTCTCTGTAGCGTCCTTACCATCCCCAAAAAAATTCCTCCTTTCTCCTCAACCTAAGTGCTTTAAAATGAGTTTATAGACTCGATACAAATAAGTTAGCATAAATTATTTTGAGAGAAATAAAGCTGGTAAAGATTGTAGCTGAGGAGACAAAAAGAGATGTTCTAATCCAGAAGTTAAAAGGTGCTCACAGAAAAAATTGCATGCAAAGAGGTGCATGCTTATCAACTTCCATCTATCCTCCAACTACTGCAGTAACTTGATTAAGTGAAGCCCGAGATACAAATAGCAGGAAATCTACGATCCAGATGGGAGCACCACAAGAACAAAAACGACCATAGAAATATATAAAATAGGTTGAAATAGAGTTAAAACACAAAAACATAACCTTAAAATATTATTTTTATTTATGAAATATTAATCTGGCAGAGTTTATCTCTCTAAAAGGTTTACAAGTTTTTATATAGAAAAATCAAAATACTATAACAAAAAAAGATATATGCTAAAAATCATAAAAATAAAAAAAATCAAGAAAAAATAATAAAATAGAATCTTCAAAATCTAATTTGAGAAAATCAACGTAATGGATGGACCGGCAAAGTGGTCCCTTCATAGATCTAGAGTCGAGAATTTTCTATAAAATTTTTAATTTGATTCAATAATTAAATTAAAATTTATGATCTATTTTAATTACTATTTTAGTTTGGTGCTACGAATCTCTTTTTAAACTTGTGTCACTAATCTCTAAAAACATGCCTTTCAAGTAGACTGTTAGTAGCAAATCCCTATTTTGATATAGCATATCTCTGTATAATTGCTCAGTACCCTGAGCTAGACCGATCCATCTCTCCTCTTTCAACGTGGGATGTTATAACGTCTCCCATCCAGAAACAATACAAGTTATTATTGTCGAATGACGTCAACTTGATATTAGGCAGGATCCTACAAGTCTGCACCGATCCTTTTGAATTGGCTTTCATATCATTGTTATGGGCCAAGCAGTCTATATATATATAAACCTACTAACTGCAATGATCCTACTACATTCCCAGAATGCTCTAGCCACATTCTCGATTCATCCTCAAATTCTCGTATATATACAAGGCTATTGATTGCTATGCCAATAAAGAAGGCAACCCTTTACTCTTCCCAATGCGGGACGTTACATCCATAAACAGTGTTGGATTTAACCAAGAAATGTGAGGTCATAAAGGCATCTGATATCCCAGTTAGTGCATATGATATAAATGGAGCAGCTTGCTTGCTGTAGGAATTAAGGATGGCAACTACGTTCTTAAAGAGACAAGGATGCATCATGTGATATATATGAATGGAGTAGTATGCTCATGTTCTGATAAAAAAAAAATCAATATAATCTATAATAGATCAATTTAGATGTCAGAATATTAGGTTTAAACAAAATTAAGGACCAGCCTTCGCATGTAGTATCTGTAGGACAGGAGAAACCCTCAACAGGCGGGTAATTGTGAATATATCGAAATCTGATGACCTCTTAATTAACAAGCAGAACCAGTTATTCTCGAAGGTTGAATTTAGGAGTTATTGCCCGTTGGGGGAGCACGTATAGAGAAAAAATCTACATGTTACTGATCAAATGTCAAAGGTTACAAGAGGAGTGTAAAAACGAACTTACAAGGACACGGTTTTTTCTTCGCAGACCTCACTCGTAAAAAACAGAGATAAAAATTGAAGCCGAGGAAGATCTGTTGCAATTAGCATCCTGGCTATTGATGAGCTCCACATAGTTGCAAGCAAACTACCTTGTTTCAGAAATGGAACTCCAACAAAAACACAATTTGGATCGAACCTTGAAACTCGAAAGCTTTCAAGACTTGTAGTTTTGAGCTCGACAAGATAGAAGGTTGGCCCAGCAATATTCAAGGTTTTCATACTGAGAAGCTGACCATGTATGTATAAGGTAAGAGGCATCTTGGAACAACACGGCCTCAGCCATGTCAGGTTCAAGCGACCAGAAAGGATACTATCAATGTCACTTTGATGTAAAGGCACTCCACGCAAATCAAGGGTACTTGACGAATAGGGCGGGAGAAAGCTTCCGATACGTGGCAGGCACAAATGCTTCGATTTAGATGGCTTATCGACAGGGAGAAGATGGCAAGGAAAATGATAGCTTGGAAAAGCAAACCTGTGATCACCATCATACATAAAAGAAAATTTGAATAAATTTTCTCAACCTCCCTTTTAATGGCAAATGCAAACCATCTATCAATATGCAAAGCTTATAGTCGTTTCTTGGCCCAAAACGCTATGGTGAGTGTCCTAAACATTCATAGGAAAACGTATAAAATGACTCTCTTCTTTTTTTAGTGAAAATTTAACGTTTTATAGTCCGAAAAAGGAAAGGATTTCAAATTGTAGGCTTAATTGAGAAATGTATGATACTTTGGGTACCTAATTGAAAAATAAGCGAAAAGTTGGATCAATGGGAATCAGTACATGCCAATGAGAGGTCCATTACAGCATATAAATAACACTATTCCTCTCTCCCGGTATGAATAAAATCAAGAACTGTTGGTTCGATCCATTTGCACCCCAGTGACCAAGTGTCCTCAGACTTCTTCTTTTTTTATTAATTACATCCTAGTCTTTAATTTTAAGCAACTAAAAAAATTTAATCAAGTACTATTTCTTTTATAAAGGTACACTCCCCACGATCAAGAGACTTAATCTCGATTGACATGTAAATTAATTAATTAATTAAAAAACATATTTATCACCAAGAGAAAATAGATTACTATTCTTTTAATTTTAAATAATAAAAACAAGAGATCGATCTAACTCAAAGACTGTCTACCAAAAATAAAACATAGGGTGCGCTCCAAATAATAAAAACATGAAAGTCAAGTTTTAAGATATTTTATAAACAATCAATTAAATTCCCCTCTTATAAAAAAATAATAATAACAATCCACTTGCGTATTTCAACTGCCAGAGTCAGCAGTCAAAACATGAAAATATAACCAATTAAATATATATAAACAATTAAACATGGTGTTAGGTCCATATATAATTGATTAAGCCTATTCAACTCAAATTAAATATAACCAATTAATTAATTAATGTCATTTAACATCGCAGTTTAGATAGATGATGGACGGTAAGTGAAATTGTAGCCCCACTTGCATTAGAAAATTCTCAAAAAAAAATCCAAGTTGCTCGTAACAAAATAAATTGTTGAAAATAAGCTTCCCTGAATTCACGTGCCTAAGTTTTTTTTTATGCCTATAGCTAGTAGACGCACGTATCTGAACTTTTTATTTTTATTTATTATTTATTTTTCATTTGATTCTTTTCACCATTATTTTTTTTTATTGATTTTTATTTTTTAATATTTTATTTATTTTAAATTAAACTACATAATTTATTTTGATTTAATATTTATAAATTTATTATTATTTTAAACAAACACCTCAATATTTAACAGGTGCTTAAATATACGAGTATCTAATTTTTATCATTTAATTAAACAAAAAAATGAAGTAATAAAATCAATTTGAGTACATCACTCAACTCTTATATTCTATAATTAAATAAAAAATAATTTTAAAAAATTAAATAATTTAGAGTTTATAATCTAAAACATGGATTAGACCACTGAGCCCATATATATTAATTCAATATATACATCACTATCTCAATATTTTTTACAAAATATAATCTTATCCTAGAAATTTGGTTTAATTTTTTAGCTTGAATTATTCCAAGTGGACATTCTCTTTTTGAGTAGGAAAGGGTTGTCATTCTCTTTTTTTTAGTTCAAAAAAATATTTAGTGTGGCTCATGGCATAGCATGTGCCATCTCTATTTTTATTATTCCAAATTAATGAACATTGCAAGTTTCATGATAACACGCAATTTATATATATTTTGTTTTATCCCACGTAAACCAAATATATAAAATATAAAAGTGTTCACTATATCTTTGTGACACAAACAAGCACAATTTCTTCTTCTTCTTTAATTTTTTATTCCATAAGATAGCAACCAAAATCTACGTAATCTCCTCATATACAACTTTGTACCTTTCTGTGATATCTTGAAATCTTGTGTTCTAAGACGGAATATGCAAAAAACTGAAATTGCAACAAGAACAAAAACGGAAATGAAAATAAACTGGAGCTTCATTGGTGTAGCTTCCCATTGAGTTATTAAATGATCAACAGGGAACTGCATCTGCAAATTATTGATCCAAAAGAAACCCTTCCCAATCCTCTAAAGTTGGAAATAAATCATCGCTGAATACTAAATCTGGCACGGAAATTTCTTTGCTTTCATTTCCTTCCAAAACCTGCCCTTGATCTAATAATTCCTCATTCTTAATACTCAGGTTTTGCACAAATTCATCTTCAGTGGAAGTCATTGAAGGGGTTGTTGGAGAGATAAGCCCATCGAAATTCGGCGAACGTTGGTCTTTGATTGTTGGCATGTTGGGCTCAATGTTGGGAGTGGTTCCTTTAGGAATAGCATCACGCTTAATTCGGGTGCTACCAGCGAGTGAGCTTCTTCGAGTAGGATGGGCATGGCTGTGCTCAGCTGTGTAGGTTATGATAAATATTGATGGATCTGTACTGCTTCTTTCCACTTGTTTTCTTGCCAAACATCCTTTTAGACTGCTACATCTATAGTAACTCCTGTTTGTTGTTCACCAAGCAAATAAAGGACCATCAAAAAATGCAAAGGACACCTTCAACAAACTTGTTGCATGCATCATTATTTGTACCATTTCCAGGCTACTCCAAGTTGTAGCTTGTATGAAAATGATAGGATTTTTCGGATTGTATAATCTTGCTTGGCCACGCAGAAACAGAAAACTTTGAAAGAAAAACAAATTGAGGTTTCTTTACCTTGGATATGGGGATCCCTTGATGGGTTTCTGCCCATACTTGCGCCAAGCCCACATGTCAGAAGAGAGGCCATCTTCTTTCACATGTTGAACCACTCTTTTGTGCTGATTCTCCCTGTTGAATCATCAATTGCTCAGTAATATCAATATCGTTCGAGGACATCTAAGATAAAAGAATTGAATTGTGAACACATTAAGGAAGAAAAATCACAAATTTACTGACCTCCTTTTTGATTTGACTGCACTAGTGGCATCAATACTACTATTTGGACAGGTAACAGGTTCAGAAAGAGGTTTCTTTTTCTGCACCTTTTGTCGCTCTTTTACTTCTTTGCGAGCAGACATGGATGTGGTGTTGGTACAGGTACCAAGGATATTGTTTTGTGAGGAATTAAGGGTTTGGTGCAACACAGGGTAGAAGGGCCTGTAAAGGCCATCTAGTTCATCAAAATCAGTTGGGGTTTCATAAGTTCCTTGGGAATTTAGAAGCTCATCTTGATCAAAACTCAGAGGAGCAAATAACGAAGGTGGGTTGTTCATGATGTTGGAAAACTCTTGATAATTAGTACTGCATCCTGACCTTACCACGGCTTGCAGATCCCAGCTTTCCTCCATGCAAACAGATTCACTCGACATTTGTCAGCTAAAACAGAAAGGAGATCAGGGAAAGAAAGAGGAGCAGATTTTGTGGTTGAAACTTGAAATAGATATAAAATTTGAGAGATGAAAACATGTGAAAGGATAGATTCCAGGCAGGCTGTCTATATATAATATTAATGGAGAGTAGGCACTGCTATACTTTGAAAGTCTTATGCTTCTCCATTTAGCTAGGGTGGATTTGATTTTTGCTGCTGCTATTGCATTTCCGTCGAGTTGACTTTGTTACAAAGTCAAAGACGTAAAACAACAGAATATGGACCAATAATTTGGATTTTGTACATTCCCATAGGACAAACCCAACTTGCTTAGACTCGTTAGTCTTATCATTGCTTCTGTAAAGGAAAAAGAAAAAAAGTTGGCTCTCTTTTCTTTTAATTATTGGGAACTTGTTAATGAAAGGATCTACAAAAGATAAATAAATATATAATTGAATGTGAAGAGTCTTTTATTTGCTTTAGTTGCTGCTGCCAGAGAGTCTTTGAATGAAAGGTAACTTGTATTTTTATTTTTGTAAAAAACATGTTTTTATAGTTTTTAAAGATATTGTTAGGTGTGATTTGTACTTAAAATGTATTATATTTTTTAAAAAAAGTTACCACACCTCCAAATCAAACATCCTCATAATACCATAATCGGTCTCTTCTCTCCTACACGTCAAAGGACCTATATTACGGTTTATTTATGTTTGGATAAGAGGTAATTTATGATTTTTTTTAGTAAAAGAATTGTGTTTTTAAGTTTTTAAAGTGTGGTTTATACTTAAAAGATGTTGTATCTCAACTTCAAATCAAATATATTTATTTACTCCGAAATCAAGCAATTCTTTTTATTAGGAGTTTCATGAGGACGAAGCTATCTCTTGAAACTATTTAATAGTATAATAGTTGAGGTATTAAATTATGATTTAAAAATAAAAATCCTAATAAAAAATCACGTCAAATGAACTCTTAGTTTATTTCAATGCAATGGGATTTTATTTTTTTTATGGAATCTTGTTTTCAATTAGTTATTTCAGAATTTTTTATATTATCTGTAAATCTCAGTTCTAACATATATAGATCTTTTTACCAAATCTAATGCATGCATGTGTCCATAATTTCCATTCTAGCAGCTAGAAAACGAGTGAAAACTCTCGCTCATTCTCACTAGCCAAGTCACTGCAAGCAAGTTCCTCCTCCAAATTAAGTACCCTGTTTTGCCAAATATTTTCCGAGAAAAAAAAGTTCAATCGGTGGTCAAAGAGAGAAAAGAGAGTCGGCGGTAGGCGCCAGCTAGCAAGTTGCAAGGAAATCTTAGGCACCTAGGTAGTTACTTTCTATCCAACGTGAAGCAATATCGTCATGGAAGAGCAAGCAAGGCATGATCTTTGTATTTATTACGTATATTTTAGGGAAGCTCAAGAAATAAGATTTTCGGTCTATTTAAAGCATGTCCAAGAATACAGTAGAAATTATTTCAAAAAAATATTTTTTACTTAAAAATATATTAAAAAATATTATCTTTAATATTAACACAATAAAAATATAAAAAATAATCTAAAACTAAAATAAATTTTGAAAGTTTTCAACTACGCGGTTATACGGCAGTAGCAGGCCGTGATATCAGCTCAACGCATAAGAATATGCTTCTTGTCCCCATTCGTCGATTGTCTTTTGTTTTTGGGTGAACTACGAACACGCCCTCCACCTATTAGATAGAATTCAATTAGGTCCCTGATCTCCTACTACCTGCACAAATGTTACCTTCTGGAATCGAGTTATCAAAATTGGATCATGTGTCAATCTCCTCTTCGTCAATTAGACTTCAACTTAGCCAGGGTTACTCTCCTCCAATTTATATGATCACAGATTCCTTAAAATCGATTTGAACACCATATATACGTTAAGAAACATTAATTATATGTTAATTACTGTAATAAAAAAGTTACATTATAAAGACAACAAAGTGGGTGCCAAGACAATTAAAAATGGCTATTAGAAAAGAAGACAACTAAACTAGCTAGTAACTCAATATGGAAAATTAGCATCCTGCTGATGGAAGGATGAGATTGGCATGATTTTCATAGTCCGAGGGTAATATTGGTGAGATAAATAGGAGAGGGACGTAATTGTACTTTTCACCTTCATTTTTATTTATTTGGACATGCCCCAGCTTCTTTTGCCTATAAAGAATGCCAGGCAACTGGCGCGTAGCGTGGCAAAAAATTGAAAAGGATAGAAATCTCTCGGTTGTGAATTGGGAGGAGCTGCGCGACGCGGATTGGCAGCGACTTTCAAGCCGGGAAGTAACTGGGTTTTTCCTTCTTTTTTTTTCTTTTTTTTTTATGGAATTGAAAATGACCAGAAGAGGAAAGCATGCTGGAATTTGATGGGTCAGTTGTTAGGTTTGCATTCAAACATTAACGCTGGGAAAGAGCTTTTGTTTTTCCTAGTATGCTGAATTGCTTGAAAATGAGACAAGACCTTACTTCTTATTGGCTGGAATTTCGTCAATTCTTTGGAGTATAAGATTCTTCGTCCAGGCCCGGATTGAAAATGGCATGCCCCTAGGAGACATGCCAAGGAATCTTTCTATAAGCAAAGTCATTCACACACGACATTGGCTACGAAACTTAATGATTTGTGCTAGTTGCTCTATGCCTGGATCAACCCATGAAAAATACTAAGAAATTGGTCCTTGAATGGTTTTCAAGAATATAATTACGTTGAAATTGATATATATGTTGTTTGCTAATTCTTTTTCTTTTTCATTCTTTAGTTATGCCTTGACTGAAAAGTAAAAAAAAAAAGAAGAAAGAGGAATTATTCGGTATTGTAAAGATTACTTGGTTCAATAAGGGAATTTAATGCATTCTTACAGAAACAATTGGAAATTAATTCAAGAGATGATCATAGTATCAATTTTAAGAATATTGGTTAATCCAATTTAATGCCTTTGTTTTTTTTTTGGTTCGATAGTAAGAATATTGGGATACAAAAAATCTCACCGTGATCCAATTTGCTACATGATTCGAGTAAACAGTATAACTCTCTTATCATTAAGGCTAATCGCCCGAATTAATCATGTCAATCATTACCACACCCCGAGTGAACCATGAATTCAAATTCAACGGCACAACAAATTTCACAGGCCAAAGTTTTCGAATGAAATGGTAGGCAAGACTTGTACGGACCGAGATTAAAATTCGTGATTCACCACCGACATTTGACCAAAGACCTAGCTATGAGCTACTACATGCCATATATTGTTCATTGTATTTTCATCATTTTGAACAATTGGAAAATAAATTTTCCTAAGAAAAGTAATGACTCTGAACTGATTGCGTGCAAGAGCCGGTTTACATATTAAAATAATATTTTTTAATTTTTATAAATTTATTGTTAAAATTATCATATCAAAACTACCTAAAAATACATAAAAATTAATTTAAAATAATAAATAAATAAATATTTACAAACTATGCCTAAAACTAATTCTCCATGTCATTTTAATCTTAATTGTGTGTTGAGTTTCCTTTACATTAGATACAAACTATGCCTAAAAGTAATACTCTATACAAAAAATGAGTGTTTTACTGTATATTTATTGTTTATCATCTCATATTAATATATTGACTTCATTGTTAATAGCTATTTTTTGATATAACCTTGAAAAAAACAAACAAAAAAGCTAAATCTTTGATTAACTCAACGTTAAAGGATGAAATTAGTAAAAAGAATAATGCAAGTGAATCTAAGTTAACCAATCAAACTCTCGACACAAATTATGCATGCTATATATCTGATTCAATAAATATTTTATCTTAGATATTATTTTTTATTTAATAAATTTATATGACAATAAAGCGCATGTAATGTTTTTGTATGAAATATTTTTTTAAAAAAAAAAAACCATGACAAACACGTGAAACTGAGATAACAAAAACAAATGATTGATAACAAAAGATCAAATTGCTTTTTTTTTTAGTTTTAAGTTAAATAAAAAATAGATCATCGATAACAAACAGTGAGTTAAATTTTTTAAAAAAACAATTGAGGAACAAAAAATGCATTAAAAAAAATAATAACCTGGATGTTATAGCCTAACTCATCAAACTTGCGATCTAGATCTGAACTCAAATGATTTTAATATTTTTTTTGTTCATAAATCTATATTTAACCTAAGTGAAAAAAAAAGAGCAACCAAATAAGGTAAAAAAAGGCTGAATGCATGCCTTTGAAAGGAATAGACCACGTGTGTGAGCTTTTAAGTCCAAACCCAAGAGTCTGGGCCTTTTTCTTATTTAAAAAGATAGACAATATGTTATTTGAACTTTTTTCTTTAAAAAATAAGCAAATAAAATGTCATCCGCCAAGGCAGACGAAGCGTTATCTACTAGCCTAATGGTGGCTGAAAAATAAGAGTTATTGAGTTTTAACCCAAAAAACTTATTTTCAACTCATTTAAAGCTAAAAACACCATACAAATACTCTTATAACATTTAAAACCAATTTATCAACCCAATAAACACAAAAGATGACATAAATCACAAAATCAATTCAAACAAAGTTTTTCATCCTTAACTTAGATTTGTTTTGTAGGCAATATTGAGACCCAAAACAACAATTATAATACTCTCTTCACTGAATGGAACCCGTTAACATTAATTTTAATTATTTTGGTTGTTAGAATAGGTATTAATGATGACTTTCTCTCTCTGTATCAGAATTTGAAGAGCCTTCTCTCATCTTATAAAAAAGGATTGAAAAATGAGAAAAATTAAATTTAATTTCAAAATTAAATTTCTAACAACTAAAAGGATCAATTACCTATTAACCAAAAAATTTGGGGGACTAAATTAAATTTTTTATATGAAATTAAAACTTGCCACCTATTTTCCCCGTCTATTTTACTTTAATTATCTGTTTTTTTTTTATTAAGCCCTTTCTTAAAGAAAAAAAAAAGCAATTGAGTAATAATTTAGGTTCAAAAGAGTTCAATTGTGAAAAAAAAAGTTTTAAAAACCAAATTATAAATTATATCAAAAAATTTCTACTTCAATCCACAATTATTTATATATTAGAGAATGCATAGTGTAAAGTCTATAGTAAAAGCACCTTACTGCTTAATGTGTTTAGAATGTGATGTGTTTTGGAGTAAAAAAACAGTTGAACTTTTTGTTTATGGCTTTAAAAATATGGACCCTAATTTTGTAATAATAAAAAATTATTGTATGCAAACGATGCGTAGTGCATTATTTTTTTTTAAAAAAACTGGTTTAGACTCTAAGCCTAAACATGTGGGACTAGTCTTCCAGTCCAATATGCTTAGGTCGTCCTTTCAAACCGACATCCCTATTGATTCTCTAAGGCCCTCTTCCTTTTCTCGTTTTTTTTTAATAATTTTTTTACATCTTGAAATAAAATTATATTTAAATAATCAATTACAATAATGTTTTTTTTTAAATCAATTATTCCATAATTGTTTAATAATATTTAAGTTTTTTATTTTAACATTTTTTTTATAATTATATATAACTAATATGTACTGGTTTTAAAACATTTATGCATAAATATTCAATTAAAACAAAACATATATTTTAATATTATTTTAATTTTTGTTTTTATATTATTTACTTCTATTAATTATTTTTTATTTTTTCATACAATCATAAAAAAAATAATTGAAATTTTTTTTTATTTCTTTTCTTGGAATTTAAATTGTAACACTTTTAAAAATATTCATTTAATTGCCATAAGAAAAAAGATGGTTTTTAAAAGAGCGTCATTAATTATGGAATTTTTGTTCAATTTGCAGCCGTGCTTTCGGTGAATTTAGGAAGACCCACAATAAATAATAAAACGGCGGCTGTGAATTCAAAAGAAAGCCCATTAATTGACTACGTCTAGACCATTAAGTTGCCCAGATTAATATATGGGCTGGAAGCTTCTTAAAATTCAAATCATAAATGGCGCGCGTTCAATTGTTTTACACTTTCTCGCCCCTTCAATTTTTTTAATCATATTCTCTTGTTCGAATTCAGGGGAAAAAAGGGAAGATCTCCGCAAATCGTCGCCGATGAGATTCTTCGCCGATCGAGAAATATGTTACGCCGATATCCTCCCTCCTTCAGAGGTAATAATCATCCTCAACCAATTAATAACAATAATAATAACAAGCTATGATTCCTTCTTTTCTTTTCTTTTCTTTTTGGTTTGGATAAGGTTCGAGCGAGAATCGAAGTAGCGGTGCTCAATTTTCTCAAGATATTGACTTGTACTGATCCGGCAATATCAGACCTCCTTCTGGTATGATAATTAATTAAGCAAAACTTATTCGAATTGGGTTAAATAATTGAAAATTTTTTGGGGTTCAGATATGCTAAATTGATTTTGTTTGAGATGGATGGGAAAGATAAATAGAAAATCGAGTAATAGGCGAGTAAGTCAAGGACTATTGACGGATGATGATACGTGGATTTTCCTCTCCCGTTCATTTTGTAAAAGGACTTTAATGAGAGCAAACGCGGCTAAAGCATTTATTAGAGGTAACTAAATGAAAATTACTGCAGCTAATTTCTTTCATTTTTTTTTAATAATTAAAATCTCGCTTTGTTTGGGCTAATAATGCAGTGTGGAAGGTGATGGAGATGTGCTTTAAGATTTTGTCACAAGAAAAGCGGGTAACGCAGCGTGAGCTGTTTTATAAGCTGCTTTGTGTTTCGCCGGATTGTTTCTCGTCTCAATTGCAGGTTAATCGGACAATCCAAGGTCTGTTTTTTTTTTTTTTTGCGTATTGGTTTTTGCTCAATTGAGAGAATGGTGTTAAATTTGCGTGTCACAGATGTTGTAGGTTTGCTTCGGTGCAGTCGTTATAGTCTTGGAATCATGGCATCCAGTAGAGGAATTGTTGCTGGCCGTTTGTTGTTGCAGGCAAATAATTGATTGTTGAATTTGTTTTGGTTTGCAGATTATGAAGCAAATATCTATAGGTCTCTTCATGCTCTTTGGTTTCTTGGTTTTATGTGATAGGAGCCAGACAAAGAGGTGGTGGACTGTTCTGAATGTGGATCTTCTGGGTATGCAATTTCTGGTGACTTGGATTTATTAGACAGATTGGTTATGAAGACAGATGCCCGGTACATTATTATTGTGGAGAAGGTATTTGTTTATTTTGGTCCTTTTTATCAAATTTCTTCTGGGTTTCCAGTTTCCAGGCAGTAAGTGACACTCGTGGATTTGTGCAGCATGCAATATTCCAGCGATTGGCTGAGGATCGCGTATTCAATCACATTCCAAGCATTCTCATTACAGCCAAAGGATACCCAGATATAGCCACAAGGTAAAATTGAAGTTCTTTTGTTTTTATCTTGGTTGCTTTAATTATTATCACAATGTTAAATGCCTTACAGGTTTCTTCTTCACCGAATGAGCCGGGCTTTTCCTGAGTTGCCAATTATGGCACTGGTTGACTGGTATGGATGACCTTAAATACTTGTAACTCTAATGGGCGTGCTTCTGCCTTCTGTTTTGAGCTCTTATACATTATTCCTGGATTCACCTTTACAAGGAATCCAGCTGGATTAGCTATACTATGCACCTTCAAGTTCGGAAGCATAGGAATGGGTCTCGAGGCTTACAGATATGGTAAGTTTTTGCGTTGTCATTCTGATTGTTATCTATTACGTCCCCTTGTCTCGAAATGACAACAAATGCTAATTGGGGTTCTTCCTTTCTGAAGCATGCAATGTGAAGTGGCTGGGACTGCGAGGGGACGATCTTCAGCTAATACCTGAAGAATCTTTAGTCTCATTGAAGCCAAGAGACTTGCAGATTGCTAAAAGTTTGATGTCCTCAGAAACTTTGCAGGTATGCTAGCAAGCATATTACCCTCTTTCAATTTCTCAAGATCTTTGCTCTGGTGAGGAGGTGCCCTACACTCTCTCTGCCAACAGATTAGTTACGGAGAATAAAAAGAAACAGTAGAACAACAAAACTGCACCTTCACTTTTTAACATAATCAGCACCTTTACCAAGTCGATTACATTTGACAGGAGAAACATAGAGAAGAATTGGCACTGATGGTTCAGAGTGGCAAAAGAGCAGAAATCGAAGCTTTATACTTCCATGGATACGATTATCTGGGGAAGTACATAGCTAAGAAAATCGTGCAAGCAAACTACATTTAACAGTAACAGAATCACAAGCCAACAAATACAGAACTCCATGTAGCAGTTATATGCCATTGAAGAACAAGAAATTCTTCGCTGAGAGTCATGATCCAAACTCTTTTGCCAAGAGTTAAACCAGTAGTATATCGTTTACACATGTAATTACCTGGTAAACTGCAATCAGGCAAGGAAACAAACTTATACATGAACCAAGCATGGAGGGTCTGAAAATTCAAATTACATAGCTGAAAGGCATCAACTATCTCAAGAAGCCTATCAAAATCTCAGCTTTTATTGTGTTAAAACAAAAGCTCCCCACCTTGATCTAATACAAAATAAAGCAAGCAGACACCGTTCACCACTGACATTGGAAGATTAGTTAACAGCTGCAGTTATCTGATCCCAGATCCAAACATCCCACCTTCTCAAAGGCTAAAACATGGTGGTGGTGACTATGCCATCAGTCATACTAGCTGAATACACAAGAACAGCGAAAAATATGTTTCTTCCCAGATACCACTTTTTTATGTAAATTATGATGAGTTGCGATGAGGAATTTGATGAGTTAGAGAATTGAAGGTGATAAAAATAAGGAAGCCTTCAGAAAATTATGTTTAAAATTAACACATCAATACGCTATTTACAATAAAATTGATACAGTGATAAACTAGCTTATCTACCGCCCTATGATGATGTGGGTTG
Organism: Populus nigra; assembly: GCF_951802175.1. NCBI lineage: Eukaryota > Viridiplantae > Streptophyta > Magnoliopsida > Malpighiales > Salicaceae > Populus > Populus nigra. The sequence continues at coordinate 42,067,388 of NC_084852.1, read as the reverse complement.
GATAAAAATTATTTAAATATCAAATAAAAATTATATACTGCAAGAAGTTATCTTGTATTATTATTAAACTTGATTTAATGGATTAATTTTAAATTTTTCTAATTCAACTCTTTATTTAATCCAAGTTTAAAATAAATTTATGTTAAAATTGTTCTTACATGACTCAACTGATTTTATTGATTAAAAAACAACTCAAAATAATTGGTAAAAAATATGGCTTGACTCTTAAAAAAATTTCAAGATAATATTTTTTTAATATAGAGACGATGACATATTAGATTGATTTGGGCTTCATGACTTAACCCGCTAAACCCGTGCCCTGAATCGTAGACTTTATTGAATTTAACAACTTTATTTTTTTTAAAAAAAATTCTTTTTCACTTAATAATATGATAATCAAAATAGATGCTCGTAAAATTAAGTATCAACCAAAGGCTAAAATGTTTGTTTGAGACCGCGATAACTTCATAGAAAACAAACCAAAATAAATTATGAACATCAATTTAAAACCAATCAAATCTTAAAGGATAAAATCGAAAAACAAAATTAAAAAAAAAAAGATTCAACCAAAAGAAAAAAAATTGGAAAATGGATTTAAAAAAAACTATTTAACATTGTTATTAAACTTGACATAGCAGATTATATTTAAAACCTCTTGATTTGACTCTTTAGCTAGTCTAATTTTAAAATTAATTTGTATGAGAGTTATTCTTATCTGATCTAGTCTACTTGATGGGTCCAAAGTTAACATAAACAACGGTAAAAATATGGTCCGACTTAAAAAAACCACGATGATATGTTTTTTTTTAATATTAAGATGATAACATACTAGAATGACTTAGGTTTCGCGGTGTAACTTAACAAACCTGCAAATAGATGGATACCACTAATTAAGCCCGGAAAAAGAGCTCAAACATCAGGTTATTCAAATATATAGAAACAGACCTAGACCAAATAACACCAAGTACCCAATCCAGCCTGAGCAAAAAGGCTAAACATGCGTGAAAGAAACCAAGCAATGAACGCTTCTAAATCCAGCAAAACAAATTATCACGTGCATACATGACCACAATAACAAACACCACGTATCTTTTATAGATGCAAAAGGGAAAATAGCATAGCACAGACGAACCTAAAAAAGCATAATTAAAAAAAAAGGAAGGATGTCAAAAAAAATTAATGGATGCCTAATGAATCATTATCCAAAAAAAATCAAACCAAACATTAAATAAACCAAATCAAAAGAAAAATAAACCATACAGGAAAACCAAGCACTTGACCAAAATAAGAATATGAGCATATTAATATCTCTTCCAATATATCTCAAAACAATCTTCACAAACTATCATAACCAAACCTATGTCCTCAAAATCAACATGACTGGAATACAAGTTTTTAAATATATCTCTTTTTGTATTAAGTATGTAACTGTTCTTGTTTTCTTATATCATGTTTTCAACATCCAACTCAATCTTGGGTATACATCACTAGTAAATATATTAATCTATCATTTACTAAAAATCTAGATAAGGATATGATTGTTTTGCGTAAAATATTTTACATATAAAATATTTTTCAATAGTGGTTGTGGAGGAGGAAGCGATCGTCGTGGTGATGAAAAATGAGGTGGTGATAGTGAGATGACGGTGATAGTAGAGGTGGTGGTGAAAAAGGAGGTGGTGGTGACGACATCGAGATGGTGGTGGTGGTTGAAATAGTTGGATGATATTATAAATAAATTACTATTTGTAAAATATTTTATGAAATTTCATGAGTATAAAATGTTTTTTAGCTAATGAGATAAGTTTAAAGGTTGAATATAAAATATTTTTCATTAAACAATTTTCTTGTAAAATATTTTTCATTAAACAATTTTCTTGTAAAATATTTTACGAGAAACAAACACATAAAAGTATTTTCCGAAAACAAACATGGCAAACTTATGAAATATTTTCTTGTAAAATATTTTATGCAAAACAAACGACCTTAAGAAAGAACTTGGTTTTAGTACATGAAAACTAATACTTTTTATCATGTAGTTTAGTTTTTTATTTTGCCTTCATTCTTCTAGAAATTACAGTTTTCATTGTGAGGCAATACAAATTTTAAATTTAAATAAAAAGACAAATTTATCCTCATATATAATATTAGTCCAATAAGATGTATGACATGTCATCCATTAAATTTCTCAAACTATTTTCTTCTCTCAAAACTATGACTTCTTTTCTCTCTCACTTAAAATAAGATGTCGATATTTTTCTCTATCTTATTGTATTTATCTTATACCATTAAGGACCTTCTCAATTCCACCATTGAGAAATAACAGTCATCAAATCTAGCATCTCATAAGAAATCAACTCTATCATATCCTTGAATATACGAAACTCAAACTATCTATTTTTTTATCAACTTACTTGACTACCACCATTTTAATACAAACTATTATATATACCAAATTAGTACCGTATAGATAATCTTTCCACTAAACAAGTTTTCAGGAAAGATTGGAGGGTTCACACTAGTCTTATTTAAAACTCAATCTCCTAGATATAACTTCTTAGGCCATATCTACTCACCATATTGTCTTTTTATATACACAACTACATGCTAGTTGTTTTATGGTTATCCTTGATAGTTTTACCATTGTATAATCATGAGATTTCCTTTTCGATCTTATTACAAATGATTTGTACATTAAGGTTATACACCTATTAATTTTTCTACATTCAATCAGACTACTATTGCTTTAGATTTGTCAAAATTGGTCTTACAATTATCATTACTCTACACTCTGATCTTCTATATTCCACATGATTGGGTGTCAAGAGTACCCAATTTTATGTCCCCTCAAGGTAACTTAAATCACCACCACAATCCATCACATGTATTGGGCTAACATGTGTGACTTTTTTTTTACATTACCACTCTACCACCAATATAACCTTTATATGCCCCTTTCTACTTAGGTAATCTTTCTTCTCGCCATTATTTTTAGTCTAAGTGTCCTTAATTGTACCATACCATTGCATCTAGAATGATCAAATTACTTGGAAACAAGTTTAAAATCATCTTAATCACATTTTAGATGACTTCGATTTGATCAAACATAATATGGCCTAAAAAAGACCCAAATTCAACAACAAATACAATTGCTCATAAGATCACCTATATTGGATCGCTATCTAGGCTTAATGGCTCAACTCAACTCCTATTCAACTCGACTCACTTTAGCTCAACTTGACTTGTTAGCTTGATGACATGATAATGGGACTCGAGGATGACTTGTTAGTTGACCGAATGATGACTAGACAATAACTATGCATGTTGACTAGGTATTGGCATGTCAAGTTTTGGGTTAGCTCATTTGATTGCCTTAACTAGTTTCAAGTCTAGTTAAACAATTTAGGCAAACAATGTGCATATAGCGCATCAACACGTGGGCCAAATCCCTTATCGGCATGTGCAAATGTGTGTAGCTATGTTGGATGTTTATTTTTTGTATAATTTTACCATCGTGCTCCTATCAGCCTCCTCTTTACAGTGGTATGTCCAAAACACATTTTAGACCACTTTCATTTCTAAGTAAATCATAGTTATTAAATCTAGCCTAGGGGTTGACCTGACCAAGTGGCTGAGTCACAAGTCAACCCAGGTTAACTTGGGAAAATATAATATTTTTTTGAGGTTTTAATATCTCACATGAAAGAGTTTTGAAACAATGCATATAGATGTAGGTTATAAAAAACAAAGGTGAGGTATGAGGTATTGTATAGTTATCTCACATCGAAACGTTAAGAAATAATCCATGTGGATGTAAACTATATAAAAAAAAAATATGAGGCATGAAGTGTGTTATAGTTATCCCACATCAAAAAATTAAAAAACAATCCATGTTAATGTAAGCTATATATAGTTATCCCACATCAAAAACTTAAAAACAGTTCACATGGATGTAGGCTATAAAAACAATATGAGGTATGAAGTGTAATATAGTCATCTCATATTAAAAATTTTAGTAACAATCCATGTTAATGTAAGCTATATATAGTTATCCCACATCAAAAACTTAAAAATCAGTTCACATGGATGTAGGCTATAAAAAAATATGAGACATAGAGTGTAATATAGTTATCCTATATAAAAAAGTTAAGAAACAGTTCATGTGGATGTAGACCATATATTGTTATCTCACATCAAAAAATTAAAAAACAATCCATATGAATGTAGGCTATAAAAAAATATAAGGCATAGAGCGTAGTATGGTTATCCTAAATCAAAAAGTTAATAAATGATTCATGTGGATGTCGACTATAAAAAAATATAAGGCATAAAGTATAGTATAATTATCCCATAACAAAAAGTTAAGAAACAATTCATGTGGAAGTAGGATATAAAAAGAAAATGAGACCTGAAGTGTAGCATAATTACCGTACATCAAAATGTTAAGAAACAATTCATATGAATGTAGGCTATAAAAAATAGATAAGGTATGAAGTGTAGTATAATTATCCTATATTAAAAAGTCAAGAAATAATTTATGGGGATGTAGGTTATAAAAAATAAACGTGAGGCTAAGTATTCATAAATTAATTTTACATTTTAGGGTTTATTAAAAAATATAAAAAAATGTTTAAAAAGTTGGTTCATACTCGAGTTACGCCAAGTCACCTAAGTTTCGAGTTTACCAAATAGGTCACTCGGGTTTGATTAAACCAATTGCATATTTAGGTTTGTTTAGTTTAAAACTTAACTAAGGCCTCAAGTCGCCTAGGTCTTAGGATAATTTGTCGGACCAAGTTTTATAACTATATGTAAAATCAAAACACCTACTATTTGAATCAATCATGTTCTGATACCACTTGTTAGGATTATTTGTGTTTTGAGTTTTACCTATTGAAAGCAGGATATTTACATGGTTTGAAAAATCGTTTACATCCACGAAAAAGCCAATCTTATTAGTAGAGAGAAAACACGAATCCTATAATAATGAAGGAGAAGGAACACCCTGTACTTCACTCTTACTCTTAACTTATTTGTTTCATAATTTTCTCTTATACCAGTGTTGTAGCCACTGCTTCTGCTGTTTAAGAAACTCTTTGTTTCTCTTCTCGACTCTCCACTTGTTTCTACCTTTACTCTATTTACTTGGTTATACTTATAAGCTAAGATGACCACCATCTCAGCTTTGGACTTCTCCCTTGCAACAAACTTGGACCAAAATGGTGGTTGGTAAATATCTTTAATATGGATGATTCCAACCTCTTCAAGGCTAATACATATAGGTTGCCATTTCACACTAAATAACAACATCTTAATAGAGTGGTGGCTATGGTTTTTTTTTTTAATTTGATGACAAATTTGCAATATTTAGTATAATGACTTTTTAATCATTAATTGGAATATAATAACAATCCTATAAATAATTCTAAAATTTTTGTTAATTTTGTTTTTTTGGATGTAAAGTTATATAACTTATAAACAATTTGAAAACATGAAGGTAAAATTAAAAAAAAAAACTAAACTAAACTACACGATGTAAACGTGTATTTCACCCAAACTAATACTAGTTAAAAGATGAAAACAAAATATAAAAAAAATTAATGATAAGATTATTCCTAATTATTTTTACATATCGAAACTGAATCTATTTAGTTCCAACTTAAATAGTTCCAACCATACGACGGAGGATAGGAGTGATTGATTCCCCGCACGAGTTGGTATGTGTGGGACAAAAAGAAGTCTCAACTTAAAGAGCCCAATTAGCCACTTCTCTCTCTATTTATGGACTTATAAAGACTAGGAAATTTGTCATGCCAACCTGCGGAGGTTGGTTCTAGAATCAGACCATTGTTGTCTCTCTTAATCTCTCTATCTCGCATTCTAATGGGGTCTTTGCTTGGTGACTGGCCTTCATTTGACCCTCATAACTTCAGCCAACTTCGACCTTCTGATCCTTCTAATCCTTCTGTAAGTATATTATATTTATTCTTATTACTAACTATCGATTAACCAAACACAGATTTTATATCTTTCTTGCTTAACTTTCACGATCATCAAGTAAATTTCTAATCTTTTTAATGATCTGTGAATTTTAGACTTAATTTACTGTCTGGGTTTTTTTTTCTTTGTACTGTGTGATAATACTTTTGAAAGAACTGGTTCCAAGTAGGTGAAGATAAGGTAGATGAACATTCCCACTTTTGACTGAATTTCTGGGTTTACCCAGATATGTTAATGGGGTGTGTGATTAGGAGTTTTTAAGGATTTTAATGAGAAAGTCATTGAATTGCTAGGGTTCTAATGCTAGTAGGTTGCAGTTAGTTCAAGTGTCTGGAGTTATGAGTAGAATTCATGTGTTTAGACATGTGGATGTCTAGATTTATGTTGTAGATGGTAAGGGAAAAAACTTAGGGGTCAGTTAAAAGAAATGTAGCATCATAATTCTGTTTCTTCGTGTTTTAGCTTAGTTTTCCATATAAATTGTGGGGCATGTTGTTTGTGGGATGATGAGCTGGGAACGAATCTAGTGTAATAATTCTAATGAAGCTGTGCTTTAAATGGATCTTCACGTGTCGAAGTTTGTACAATTACTGGCTGTGAGATGGAATGCCATAAAAGGATTTACATCGCTTGCCAAGTTTCATTTAGATTCAGGATTACCTGAACTGGGTTGTACTTGATGCATCATGAGCATATCTAATGCCAAATATTAATGGACAGCATTTGTGTCATCGCATTATAATGTGAGTTTCCTGAAGATGACTTTCAAATCATATCTGGCTTTAGATGTTCTTTGCATATTGGTTTTTAAAATCATGCAAATGATAAAATATACTCCTGAAGTGGAGCAGCATCTATGTGCTTACCTGGATAAACTTTAGCTGCCTATTAAAAATAAAACAACTGCATGGTTTCCTAGAGTTCTTTAATTTTTATGACATATTCAATCATCATCAGAAATGAGTATGTACATTGCCTCAATATTTCTTATAGCAAAGCCCTGATAGCTTACATGTCATGCTTTACTAGATTTGTCTTGATCGTTGTGAATTTTGTTTTTTTTTTTAAAAGAAGATTACATTTCAATTTAGTTGAGATAGCTCATGGTCTTATGTAGGCTAGAAGGCCAAAATCTTGATTGAGATGCCAAGAGTTACTGTTGTCGTAAATTTCTTGTGACCAGTAATTGATGGAGATAGAATCACCAAGAAATATTGAAGAGAACATAAAATCAGGAAAGATAAATTAACTCTGTTCTGAAGGTTTAGCAGTCTATGGAAGAACAGTGACTGCATTATCAAAATCTAATTTTAAGGTTGAACATGTGGAAAGCTAATAGTTCATAGCTTTAGCTGAAGAAGAAAAGAGGTGATCAAATTAAAAAGAAGGATCTCAAAACACTCTTTCTTTGTATATCCTAGTCAGCCAGATTACATATCCTCTTTCTTTGAGATAATTTATAAACTTCCCTTTCTAAATGTGGATCATCTTATATGCCAGTCACTTTTCTGAAACATGAAAGGACTTGTTTTGTAGCTTCTTTGGCCAAGGTTTTAAAAAACTGTTTTGTTGCCAAAATAGGGAGAGGATTCCTTGGGGGATTTCTTAGACTAAACATCAGAGTCTAGCAGAGTAGAGCTGACCTAATAAAGAAAAAATGTAGGAATACAATAGTACTTCCACCTGGCAACAATAATGCAATACATACCTGAAAATCTGATTCCATAATGTCTACTTCTTGTGCACGTGTCTGTTTATGGTTAATATCTTGTTCAGTAATTTACAGCTGATACTCATGCCAAATTGTTTGATGATTATATACAAGATTATCACTATGCTGTCTATCAATGACTGCTTATCTGGGGTTGGCATGGACCCTGCATAGAAATTTGGAAATTTCTGAATCCTGGGACCTGTTCAGATATCCAGTAGCACTTAATTAAGACAATTCATTCTTTTAGACATCCATAACCTTGTGTATAGGTTTATTTCAATTTCACGCTACAATGATCTACCTTCCAGCTCCAAAGTGTCTGACAGGGTTATTTGACTAATCATGTTACCATCTCTTGATTGAAATGATATATGGTTTATCATGTATGTATTCTGGTATGCATATGAATCTTAAATAGTTTGAGACTTTTAAGTAAATAACCTAGTTTACCAATTCAAAGCACAACCATGTTTGTCAATTTTAAGGAAAAAAAATTGTTTCACCTCATTCACAATAATATTACCGAGTCTGAGAAAGGATAATCTCTTCTCATTATCATAGCTAATTTCTTTTTTTGTAATAGAAAATGACTCCTGCCACCTACCATCCTACTCATAGCCGGACTCTTCCCCCACCTGATCAAGGTAAGGAACAGAACTTTCTATCTGGTTGCAGTTTCTTCTCCCCAAATTTTCCTTTTGGGTGAAGATAGGGAATACTTGGCATATTTTGTTTTCTAAGACATGGGATGACCTTTTAATATGGCTGCCAAATTTTACATCTTTATCTGGACATGGTATTCAAAGGTGCATGTTATTCAAAGGTGCATGTTATCATAGTGTCTCTCTTGTTATGAATGTAAATGTTTGTTGAGCTTAGATGCTAGCGTTTTGCTCTTTGATCAAGATATTAATATTTTGTGACTTCATTAAGAAAGATTCTTGAAAGGCAAAAATGTCGAATATAAAAGATGCGGAGAATGAATCCAACAATCATGCATGGGCAAAACCGGCATAGATTCTTGGAAAGGCTTGCGGCCACCCTTTCAAAGTCCATGGTCTGCATGAAGTTGGGATAAATCAATACGACATTCTGGATAAAAACTGGTGCAATCTCATTATAACATCCTAATAAAACAAGGAGCTTTAGTTTACTTTGGATGTGAGTGACAAAGCATCTGGCCTAAAGTCACGGGGGTTTTCTGCAATCAATGTTGAATTTTACATGTTTCATTGCTGGATGGAGCAGTTTCAGCATCTCTAATCTGCATGCCTCTTGCTCCATGAGTTGGTCTTTGACCATGATTAACCACTTGGGATGGCGTAGAATTTCCATAGGCCTTCTTTTGTATCATCACGGATATTGCATGGTCATTCTGAAAAGCTTGGGATGATGTGCAATTGATTATGACATGCTTATGCAAGTTTGATCAGCTGAACTTCCTGCATTTTGTTATTGTAATTCAGTTTTTTGTTCTTCATTTTATCTGAAGGTGATTTCGTAATCTGCGGTTAATCTGGCTTAAACTCCTTTGGCAGTGATAACTACTGAAGCAAAAAATATTCTGCTGCGAAATTTCTATGAGCGAGCTGAAGAGAAGGTTGGTAAATTAAAATGTTTTCACATATTTGATCTTTCCCTTCTATTTGTGGACCCATTGGACGCATACTTATTTTAGCTTGTCATTCCCGTTCTTGTTGCAGTTGAGACAAAAGAGAGCTGCCTCTGAACATCTAATGCCAGAGCATGGATGCAAGCAGGCCAGGGCTTCTACCTCATAATAAGCTTTCGTATGTTACTTAATAGTCTGGCATGTCGACTCTCATTGTAAATACAAACCACATCACTGCCCAGTGTGCCAATTGGTTGACTGAGCAGGGCTTGCTTATTGTTCTAAACTGTTGAGCAATGCAAGTAGAGTTGTGTACAAACAACAGATTCACCAGGTCATCATATAACCACCGAGTGAGATCATTAGTTATGCTTTTCTTTTTATCCTGGCAAATTTTTTTTGACCATATGGATAGACTTTGATATTGATTCCAATCCATATTAAACTCACAAGTGGAATTAATGCATTTGAATTGTTTGAATTTGCTACCTAAAGCCAATGCCATGCTCGATTTCACTTGAACATGCGTTGACCAAACATTTCATTATGGTGGTGCTATTTCCGCGGCAGTGGCGGTGTTTCTGCCTTCTAAGTATTTCTAGCTTGTAACTTGTTGCTCCATAACTGGTTGCCTGGCTTGCTAGATTTGAATCCTTTATAGATATGGACACGATTTTTTGGAGGGTTAGCGTTTTTCAGAAAGAGCCGAGTTTATGTGATTCAAGCCAAGGCTCTCTCTAGTTCATATTCAGAGAAAATGGACAGTCGAAGTCGTCAATCCCAAGAAAGATCATTCATATCGGTAGCTACCAAAATGAGAAATAGAACTGAAAGTTAAGATAAGGTATTGTCTTTTGTATGAGATTTTCTTCCATGGTACCGTGGTTTGGATGGCTCAACAGATTTTATTGGACCAAAGCAATTTTGTGTATTATATTCCCTTACATATAAAAATTAGTGTATTAAATTAGGGTATGGATTTGATATTTTTTCCATGTTTTTTAAACAGTATGTGACTTGATTATTGTTTCCATAAAAATTAAAAATAAAAACTGATTTTGAGTTCGAAATAGATCTCCTTTTGTAGGATGAATCTGTAATGGTTGGTGAAGATGGATGTTCTTAGAAAAAAGAAATAAAGTCCGTGCATTTTTTTTCCTCTACGGAATAATGGTAGAGTGGCATGAGAATATGCCCCGGAAGGCTTAGAACACACTAGATTGATGTGTTTTTTAGAAAGAAAAAAAAACACTATGAGAAATGATCTAATATGATATGATTCATCTTATCATTAGCAATAATTATGTTATCTATATATCCATATCAATATGTTACACCTTGAGCTTGGCTTGGTGGAATTTAAATAGAGCATAACCTAAAGATAGGTTGTATCCATTACATGCATTAAGAGGTATGTTACCTAGTCTTGGAGGGTCTCTTGCATGCTCGGTGATCATCTTCAAAAGGTCAATATGAGACCTACAAAGAATATAAAGATGAAGGCCCTGAGTAATATTAGATTAACATACTAACCACTATCAAGTAAACAATCAAACAAGAGTTAAATGGTTTCATAAATCTCACCCAAACTATTGTCATTGGGGTATCACTACCCCATACCTAACCTAAAGTTGATATTGTATGCATTCAAAGTGTAATGGATAGTGTATGAAGGGACAAATTCATATCCAATTTATGCATGTTAACATGAATTGAAAATGCATGCTAAAGTTGTAAAAAGTGATAAACAAACAAGAAAAACATATCACAAAAATTAATAGATAAAGGACAAAGCTTAGTCACAAAAATTTCCTAACAGAGTCGTCATTACATCACTACTAGACATCTCGATAACTTTAAATATAAAAAAGAAAAAAGAACATATAAATGTCATTTTATTCTTAATGGAGAAAGGTTTTGTTTGATAAGTTGTCACCTAGTATTATGGTAACTAGAAACCTTAACTGGTTAACATAGATTTTATGGTATGAGACTAGTTATGCTAAGGAGAAGATATTGTCACCTCTAAAACGTTTTACCTGAGATAGGTTTTATTACTAGTTTTGTCCTAAATTGTTAAGGATATGTTTTGTTATACTATTAATGGTCTGCTTATAATATTCTCAAATTTGGTGTTAGTGAATATTCAATTAAAAGTACTTTCAACTTTGATGTTGGTAAGTATTACATGAAGAAAAGGTATAATATTCCTGATTTTGATGTCAATGAATATTGGGCTAAAAGTTATTTCTAATTCTAGGGTTAATATTTCTAACTCTAACATTGCTGAATACTAAAAGTATTCTCAATTCTGACATTGATGAATACAAATATTCACGACTCTTGCATTAATGAATATTATAGATGATATTCCTAATTTTAGTATTGGTGGATATTGATCTAAGTTGGTATTTCTCGACTATAATATCAATAATTACATATTAAAAAACTTATTGAAACTTTTTATTTTTGTTAAAAATTCAGGAACTGTGTTATTATTTTTAAATGTTCAAGGTGATGGTTCACTCCTAGTCTATTTACCTCAAACATAGATAACAATTATCATTTTTTATTTAGAAAGACAAGATTGATAGTTTTATTTTATTTTATTTTGAAAATTTTGGTATATTAACTCGATTGATTTTTTTGATTTAGGTCAAGTCCTAATGGACTTTATAAACTTGTTACAAAGTCCAAAAATACATGCAAAAAATATTTTTTGTATTTATTTATTTTTATAAAGATGAAAAAAATGCTTAAATATACAAGAATAATTATTTTTTCTTGGTATGTAAAAATACTAAAACAATGCTAAAAAAACATGCAAGAACGAATTTTTTTAGTGAGCTTGGCCATGTTTAAAATTAACAAGCAACTAAAATAGAAGGAGGATTCACTATAGCCCCTCTCACATTTTACTATTTACCACTACAATATAATGACTATTTTATCCTTCCCATAAAAATTTGCATGCCTTTGGACTAGAGTTATTTTGGTATTTTTATGAGGTGAATTAATCATTACTGATTTGTTTGAGGGTATTTGTGTTTATTCAATGTTTTATAAAGAGTAAAATAACCAAAATACCCCCAAAAGTAAAAACAAATTAGTGGTCTCGAGTAGGGGGTATTTAGGTATTTTTTATTTTTTATACACAGTAGAATTACTCATGTACCCTTAGATGCAAGACATTTAGTTCATTGTAGTCAGGGATATTTGGATCTTTTAGCGTAGGTTTTGTTGTTAATTGTAAGTTTAGTTAAGGGTAGTAACATTATTCTCTTTTAAAATAATGATTTTTTAATTGAAAAATTGCTAGCGCGTGCAAAACAAGCGCTAGCGTATTGGAACTGCCACACACTTTGCGCGGCACATGCGACGGTTTTCGACGGTCAAAAAATCTCTTCCATCATCTTAGTTGATTCCTCTCTATCTCCTCTTCTATTACAGGCAAAACATGTACTCCAAATGTAATCGGTGTATTGTTGGTGACCATTTTTTTTCCTTGTTTTATTTCTCTCTCCTACCCCGGTAAATACAATGTGGTCCTTATTTTTTAAAAAAAAATTCAGACCTTTTATTTTTTATTATTGTTTTTTAGTCATTTTTCTTTTTGTTAAAGTTTAATTTCTTTTCCATTTAATCATTGGTTTTTAATTTATATATATAAGGCATTTCGATTCGGTCCTTCTAATTTTAATTTTTTTCATTTTCTATTTTGTCAATTTTTTATATCTTTCAATTTTATCCTTCAAATCAAGTTTATGATTTTTGCTTTGGTCCTTCTTCTTTTGATTTCTTATTGTTTTTCTTGGCCCTTTTGTCTAAATTTTTATAGTTTTGAATTCTATCTTTCAAATCAAGTTCATGGTTTTTATTTTTTCGATGATGATGATGATAATTGTTGTAATAATGGTCATGGTAATATTAATAACAATGATGATGCTAATAATAATAATAATAATAGTGATGATGATAATATAAAAATAATATTATTATTAATGATAACAACACAACAACAATAATTAAATTAGTAATGATAATAATAAGAATGAAGATAGTAATAATATTAATAATGATAGTAGTGATAATGATAATAAGAACAACAACAACAACAACAAAATTAGTGGTAATAATAATAGTAGTAATTGTTGTAGTGGTTGTGGTGGTAACAATATTGTTGCTGCTACTATAAATAATAATAATAATAATATTATTACTTATTAATAATAGTTGTGATAGTAATTCTAATCATCATTTTTTGAATTGCTATTTTAAAAAAAAATAGTATGATTAAGTTTATAGGAATTGAATTTTATGATTTTTCTAAATTAGATGCTTTAAGTTTAAAAACTCAAGTCACGATTTTAATAAAGTTAACATATTTTTTAAAAAGGCATTCTTTTTATTTTTAATCGAATTATTTCAGTCATATAATAGAGACCCCGGGTTAGATGGAATATCCCGTGTTAACTTAACTCTAATTAGCATTTTAATATATTTATCATGAATGATTTTGAATATTTTTTATATTCATTTTCAGTATCTAAATATTATTTTTCATTTAAAAAATAGCCTAGATCCAAATACCATAAGCATCTGTGACAACAATATATATATATATATATATATATATATATATATATATATATATATATATATATATATATATATATATATATATTAAGAATGTCGGCTTGTATATGTATGGGGTCATTATTGGATTTTGAACGGATAAATTCATACATGGGAAAGACATGGGTCAAGTGAAACAAACTTTGAAAAATTTAGATCAGAAGTAACAGCCCATCTCAATCTCAGTAATAAACCCCAACCTTTTCTTACATTGAATTTATAACCAAACTAGTTTACTAGAAGCACAGTAACAAAATTTATAACCCAATTAATCCAATACCTTAACCAAGTTTAATTATAGTAAAAATTAAAGTTGTATTTGACTCGGCAAAACCTGATTAATTTAACAAATCAACTTGAAACCCGAATAAAACCCGGCATGTATTTTCTTTTTCTTTAACAAAATGATCTCGTTTAATGGGGGAAATGAAGACTCGATTCTTGAATGACGATTCAAACAGGCACACAAAATGAAAGCCACATGTGCCCATCTGCTACGCATAGCACTGTACCCAGCATGGTCTCCAACCTAGGCCATCTATTTTCACTCAAGGTAAATGCTTTCTTCATATAAAACCCTGAACGCCTCATCTCTTTTGTTGTTCTTGGCCCAACTAAGATACTTTGGGTCCTCTTTTCTTGAACAACAAAGGACTTTGTGGAACTCTAAGCCCTTACTCAACCTGACGTCTCCTCGTTGAGGATGTCTAGATTTTCAGCTTTATGTGCAAAGTTGAAGCTATAAATTAAGGATCAAAATAGACTATAATATTATGCATGCAATTATATTTAGGTTTTTAATTACCTTGTTATTTTTTAAAAAGATTTCATATGCATCTTATGGATATTATAATAACTTACTTATATGGATTACTTGATAGTGATATTTATATGAAATTTCTTGGAGTAAAAATGCTTCAAGCTTACAACTTAAAAACCCAAGAAATGTATTTAATTAAATTACAAAGATCTTTATATGGCAACCAGCATAAATGTGGTACAATTTTCTGAGCACATGTCTTCTTAAAGAATGATGCATCAATAATCCTATTAGCCACGTGTTTTTATCAAGAAATCAAGTTTTGGATTCGTTAATTGAGATTCTGTTTGAGTAAACCAAGTCATCTAAACGTACTATGTTTCGTCCTTTCCCCATATTTCACGAGCTTGTACCTTCAGCTTACCAGGCATTGTACCTTGCCAAATCCTACCACCAAACCATCAACACCACAAAGAGAGTCTCCCCTGCACCGAAAGCAGACACGCACCATAAGAAAGGAACCAATTTTCCTCTGTAAACAAAGAGAACTCAAAAGGTCCAATGGCCATTGCCACGGCCACAAACTTGTACACTTCATATTCTCCAATAACAACCAAAACCCGCAATAACAAAAGTGTCTCTATTCCATTACAACCTGGTGCTTACATCTCTAGGCATGTCAAGTTCGCTGTACCAACTCAGAAAAGAACCACACTTTCGATATCAGCTGCAAGTACCACTGCTATACAAGTAGATGGACCTACAACTTCTAGCAAAGCATCAAAGACTCTGCCTTTCAGAGTGGGTCATGGGTTTGATCTCCATAGGTTAGAACCTGGGTACCCTTTGATTATTGGTGGGATTGATGTGCCACATGATAGAGGATGTGAAGCTCACTCTGATGGTAACATTTTGATTGATTCTTGACGTTTTTTTCTTCCCAATCCCATATCAATTGAATGTTACAATTCAAAGTTGAGAGTTTTGGAACTTGAAAGAGATTCGGGCTTCAATCATTTTTTTGGTGCTGGTTTTTTGTGGGAACTAATTGAGATGTGATTTTGTTTAATTAGTTCTATTGAATTGTTTGCAGGGGACGTGTTACTTCATTGTGTTGTGGATGCAGTATTGGGTGCTCTGGGGCTCCCTGATATCGGGCAGATATTCCCTGATTCTGATCCCAAGTGGAAAGGAGCACCTTCATCTGTTTTTATCAAAGAAGCTGTGAGTTTTCTTTTCTTTTCTTTCGTATACATGGCTATGAGAATTAGACAAGTTTACTATGGGCTCTTGGTTGTCTTAAATTTGGTTGTGCTGTCTTAATGTTTGACTTTATTGTCATTACTTTCAATATAGTTTCAACTTTTTTTGCACATTTAGGAGTGGCAAATCACTCACAGGCTTAGATGTGCTAGTCAAGAAGCTTTGACGAATTCGTTTGGCTTTGAACACACTGAATAAATCATATTTGCTAAACTCAAAGTTAAATGGTTAGAGAGTTTCTATCGTTGTGGAAGAAACAAAGAACATCTACACTTTCACAGGCAACAGTAGACGATATTTTAGAGTTGGTTTGTAGTTACACTCTGAATTAACCAACCTGATTTTCAAACTATCTCACCTCTTTTTTAAATCAATTTGCTTACATGAATAGGTGTTAAAGGTAGAGTATACGATCTGCGAGGAAGCAATTCTGATAGTGCTCTAAAATCTCTATGCTTCTGGATTGATGGTGCTCTAAAATCTCAATACTTCTGGATTGATGCTGATGAAACGAAACCCTTGCTTGGAACAACTGTACTTGTTTCTAGTTTGACTGGGGAGTGTAGGAGACGGCAGGCAAGGATTTGTCATAGGAAATTACCTTTGCATGACATGTGTCCTAACAAAAATAAAAGTCATACTGTATAATGTACACATCCCTAAAGAAGTGGGTGGGGCCTCTAGCACTGTGCAAAAATGTTGATAATTGGTGCTTTATCTGTGTGGTTATTTGCTGGAAAGTAATTTTTTTTAAAAGTAAATTTTAGAAAAATAAATTATTTTTTGATGTTTGGTAGCATAATGAAAAATAAATTGGAAAATATTTTCTTGTGTTTGGTTATGTCATGGAAAATGAGCTGAAAAATAACTTATTAATGTTTTATTTTTTTCAAGTTTATTAAAATAATGAGGAACAAATCTTACAAATTAAAAGGTTGAATGAGAATGAAATTGAAAAAAAAATATAATTTCATATATTATCTCAAATAAAATAAATAATAATGAAAATAACAGAGATGAAATCTAAAAAATAAAAAAATAAAGAAATTAAAATAATAATAATTAACATTTCATAAATTATTTCAAATAAAATAAGTAACAATAAAAAAAAAGAATGAGGATCAAATTTGATAGATAAAAAATTTTAATTAAAAAATGATAAGGGAAAAGCAAATAACAATTATAAAAATAAGGACCAAAATTAATATAAAAATTAAATTTTAAGGGATGAAATTGAAAAAAAAATATTTAAAACAAAATATATATAGCAATCAAAAGTTTGAGGATCAAATTTGATATAATCAGCAAATATGTGACATTTCTAAATTTTTCACAAAGTCCGGAAAGTGTTTTCCGTCCAAAATGAAAGGAAAACAATTTCTTGGAAACCAAACCAAGTTTTTTTTTTACTGGAAAGTGTTTTTCGTTAATTAATTTTTCTAATGATAAACAAACACAAAAAAGTTTAGAAAGTGATTTCTTTCTAGAAAACAAACGGAGCCTTGATATTACTCCACTTTTATTAAGAGAGAAAGAAAGGTTTGGAGAGAATTAGAGTGCCATCAAAACTTAGTGTAGTGCTAATGGCACCACCACAGAGTAGCCTGTCACTGTTAATTCTCAGTATAAATGTTTGCTATCTGCTTTGGCTGGGCCTTCATGTATCAATTCTATGTATTTTTGTGAAATTTATTGTAGCTGGTAGAAAACAGCAGAGAAGCTTCACCAGATCAGTCTTAATATCACTTTTGAAGGTTTTATTTAAACCACTCCTGCAAAAAAAATATGTTCCCAGCATGTGTTCTTTTATCTCATCTATTTATGTGGTGCATCTGTCCCATGTGTTTTCTTAGCAGTCTTACCTACCATAAAACATATATAATGTCTTGGTGATGCGTATTCTTTACGACTTGCAGAAACAGATTTGCAAGTTTAGGACAGAAAGATAATTTTGGCAGAGAAAAGAAGAGAATGTCAGCATTGTTTCTCTGTTACAGTGACAGGAGTTGATCGTTGTAGTGTTTGTCACATTTTTTACTGTAATCTAGCTGCTTTAACTTAACTGTATAGCCACATTTCTTGCCAAAACTAGATAAAACTACAACAGTTTCACAATCCTTTTGCTGCAATGTCCCTCATCCCCTGCAATCTCTTTGCCGGGGAGCTATCCTGAGCTTATTTATTCCTCCACTCCTTGTTGCCATCTATCACTTCCCCATTTGCATCTGTGACAATCTTATGTAGCATTAATAGGTTTTGAAACAAGCCTTTGATGATCAAACATCTTATAGTTACTCTCCCATGTTATTCATAAACATTTACTACTGTGATAATAAACATCTTAAATAATGGGGGGGGGGGGGGGGGGCTGTTCTTGACTTGAGTGGTGTACTGGCATTGACATTTACATGTGAGATTACGAGTACTGACATCTAGGAACAAGTAGCCAATCTTATTATATGCATGTCTGGATAACAACTGGTATGATGATTTATCCTGGAAAATATCCTTTGTTATAATCCTTGTACACTGTGTTTCAGACATTAGCTGTGTCATTATAAGGAATCAGCTAGATGTTTATTCCAGTTTGTCAATCAAAGGGTGCATTACGTTTACATCTGAAAAAAATTTCATCTACTTTTCTGAAACCTGGGATATTATAATGTTAGGTAATCTAAGCAGTTCAGTTGATCAGCCATACAAAGCTTACCCTATGCCTTCAATTCAGGTGAGACTAATGCACGAGGCAGGTTACGAGATTGGAAACTTGGATGCTACCTTGATCCTTCAAAGGCCAAAAATCAGCCCACACAAGGAGGCTATCAGGGCCAATTTGTCGGAACTGCTAGGAGCCGACCCCTCTGTTGTAAATCTGAAAGCGAAAACTCATGAAAAGGTCGATAGCCTTGGTGAAAATAGAAGCATCGCGGCGCACACAGTGGTTCTTCTCATGAAGAAATGAAGTGAAGGCCTTAAAATCTAATACTGTTTTAAGGATGGCAACTGTGACATTGTTATATACAGCTACAAAAATAATGGTGTTAGTTCTCTCGACTGATACCTTCTGTGTCTCGTATAAATATTTCCCTTCGGGTGCCAAGTTTATCGGTCAGCTGTTTTTGTATGCTAGATGTTGTGCCAACTTGTGAAATTCAGACTTCTTCGGATTCGGCTCTCATATTATGTAACCCGCTTGGATTCGAGTCCCGGCGAGAGAGGGGGCCCGATAATTTTTTTTCTCCGTAATACTGTTTAGTATGTAACAAAATATAACAATTTAATAATGTATATAAAAAAAATATAAGGTTGTTCGTAAGGTCAAGCACCGGGTTAAGAGGTGGGGTGGGTGCGGGTACAGATGACCCGCCCCTGTCCCGTCCCCTGTTGGGTTGGTGTAAAAACCAGGTTTTTCCGTTGAGTTGGGATGGGCCCATGTTTCCGGCGTTGGGTGCTACATAGTACATACCACTACTTCTTGCGGTGGTATGCATGGCATTTACAGGCCTTAGTACACAATGTGGGGCTTCACTTTCGCCACATTTAAAAGCCCGTGTTTAACAAGCTGATCGGTCAGGGGTTGCCATGAAGCTTCCATGGCAGGAGTTAATAATGACAATTTGCTAACTTTGAATTCCACGAGTAACAATCTTCTAGAGACGTATGCAGGAGCAAACATCATGTTTTTCAGCGTTACTTGTTCTGTTACTACTTTGAATGGCAATGGTTTTCTCAAACTCGTCATGTCTGCGGTGTTGTCTTTTTTTCCATGGAGAAATCTTGAATCGCCATCCCCTACCAAATACACAAAACTTTCAAAACCCAATTTGTGGTTGAACAAATCTCTGCCAAATTCTTTATAAAAAATGGATGAATTTTGTGGTTCAAGTACTCTATTATAATAACGATTGACTATTCTGATTAATTCCCAACAGAAACTTCCATGGTAGATGCAAGGTAGGACCTTGAAAGCAGATGATATTGAAGTCCAAGACTTGATGTCTCGGGCTGCTAGTGGCCCCAAACTGTGAAAATCAACCCTTACATTGGGTCAAATCAACCTTTGAATGGCTCCTCGACTTTACATTAGGTCAAATCAACCCTTTACTTCCAATTTAAGATCATCCTCCTTTCAGTCTACAACAATGGCTCATGGAATACGTTCCTCTGCTCTGTAATTTAAGTAATGAAATTGGATAAGAGGGCTGAAATCATCTTTGATTGGAAGAAACTGGGGTTCGTTCCATTTATTGAATTTGAAATGGAGGCTGTGACTCGACCGAACGTAAGATGTAGAGGGACCACATGTGACTTTTATTTCTAATTTTCTACAGAAGTAATAATCATTAACTATTGCATCTTGCATATGCTCAGATTGTGTGGATAAGAAATGTAGAAACTTCAGCCGTCTACGTGTCGAATTCCCATTCTGTGACCTTTGACGGGAACAAAAGTGAGA
The DNA here is from genome assembly GCF_951802175.1 of Populus nigra. Taxonomy (NCBI): domain Eukaryota; kingdom Viridiplantae; phylum Streptophyta; class Magnoliopsida; order Malpighiales; family Salicaceae; genus Populus; species Populus nigra. The sequence continues at coordinate 42,046,948 of NC_084852.1, read as the reverse complement.
TCCAACTCAACGGTCCAAATGCTCGGACATGTCGAAGGCTTCAACGATTCCTAAAATCTGACTCGGAGACCCAAATCATATTACTAGCTGGCCACCAGGCATCTTCAACCAAGTATTCTTTTTACTGCCTTTAAATTATTTTCCTTTTATTCTCCAGATTTAGATTTCATTTAAAAATATAGTTGTAGTTACTTTTTAAAATATTTTTTATTAAAAAATATATTAAAAAGATATTTTTTTATTTTTTAAAATTTATTTTTAATATTAGCATATCAAAATATCTGAAAACACTAAAAAAATATTAATTTAAAAAAAATAAAAAAAAATAAACTTTTTTAAATAAACTTTTAAAATATAAAAATAAACATGAGGTTAGAGTTGAAAAGTATTCCGGATTGTGATAGCTAGTAGCATTGCCAGAATACCTAAAAACAAATGTATATTAACCACGGGATCAGAATTATGGAGAATTTGAATTAAATAAAATGATTAACGTTCACGTGCAACAACAAAAATTCTTTTTAGATAGGAAGAACAATATACTCGTCGTACTTGTAGACTCAAAAACTGTTTAGTTGCGCAGCAAGCCGCTCCTCTAAACTTGGAATATTTACAATGAAGCTTATTTAATTTGTTAAGTATTATTAATTAAGTTTTTACTGTGGTTGTTTTATGTATAAAGTTGGATTCGATCAATATATATATATATATATATATATATATATATATATATATATCCCTTCTATTTCCTTTCTTTCATATTCAAAGTGTTAGGGAATAGAGTTCGTTGTTTTTAAGAATCATCCAAAAGCAAAGAGCACATTTATAGCATGAAATAAATGTTTGTGGAGCTGACCAAACTCATTTAATCTCTGTATAAAGGTTTTTCTTATTTTTCAAACTCTGCCGAAGTCGAAAAGGCTGACTGACCAAACTAACCTCATGAGCTTCGATTACTTCCTCTTCAGCGATTTACGTGTGGAACACTGGTCCTCAAAAGTATGAAAATCATTGTCTTTTGAAAAGCAGAAATACAAAATCTAAATATGTTAAGAAATGTATATATTTAGAGATAAAATCGGATTTTTTTAGGGATTAAACCTATTTTATTTTTGAGCCTAACCACGTCAACTCAATTTCTTTGTTTTTTTATATTAATATGAGTGTTCAGATCAGTTTGCATGTACCTCAATTAATTCTATGAACTCTGAAGTTAACGATCATGTAAGTCTCCAATGGTCCCGAGATTTCTGAGACTCGAGCTAGTAATCTCTAAAAAATAAATCTAAAACCTGATCAATAAATTACACTCCTCATAATTACATCAACTTAATTCCTGATCTACCTAATTGAGGGCAATCTACAAATTCTCCACCAAAAATATCTTTTGTTAAAATTTAGATTTTGCAGGTGATTTTTGTAATTTTTGTGTTTGATTAAAAATAAAAATTCCCATTAATATATTTTTTATTATGTTTGGTTCATGTTGAAAAATTCACTAGGAATTCAAATAATTTTACTATTTTATCTCTAAAACTTAAACTATCTAATTTAATACTATGATTTTGATTTTTAATAATTAAGCCTGGGAACACAAGCATGTTAAGTTAATTATTTTATTTGAAATAATTTATAAAATGTTAATTATTATTATTTGAATTTATTCATCTTGCAATTTTTTTATTTTTTAAATTTGATCTCTATTATTTTGATTATTATTTATTTTATTTGAGATAATTTATGAAATTATATTTTTTTTTAATTTCATTCTCATTCAACTTTTTAATTTGTAAGATTTATTCCTCATTATTTTAATAAACTTGAAAAAAAATAAAACATTAATAAGTTATTTTCCAGCTTATTTTCCATGACATAACCAAATACTGAAAAGTGTTTTCCAACTTATTTTAGATTACATTACCAAACATCGGAAAATAATTCATTTTTCCGGAATTCACTTTTCAAAAAAAAAACTATTTTCCAGCAAATAAACGGGATTACAGATGAAAAGTATTCCGGATTGTGATAGCTAGTAGCATTGCCAGCATGGGCGGAGGTATGTTAAGGGCTGAGGTGGGCTGTAACCCTAGTCAAGATTTTATCTATATTTTTTGACTAGTTTTATGTAAAAAATAATTTGTAATTCTCGATTGAGTTATTAAAAAATTCTGAAAATTTGTGTGAAGCCTTCTAATATGATGTTTTAGCTTGAGTTAAAATTTCAGAATTTTTTGAGAAATTTAAAAATTTGATGAAAAATCATAATTTGACCAATTTTACGTATGTTATTGGACGTAATTTTCAATCTGACTATCAGATTGAGCTGAAATTTTATGAAGAATCTTAAAATATATTGAATATAATCTGGTTAAAATTTTAGGATGAACGGAGTTTGGTAGTGCTAAGAAAAAAAAAGAACCGTCAAATAAAAGCAAAACGACTCATTAAGAGTAAAATGATTATTTGCCATTAAAAAATAAAACAAATCAGTTTTTCCTTCCTTTTATATGTTGCAGACTAGGCAGAAGAAGAATAGAAAAAGAAAGAAAAGAAAAGGTTAGAGAGAAATAGAGAAAAGTAAGGGAAAAACATAAAAAAAATCCAAGAAAAAAAAATAAGAAAAGTGAGAGAATAACTTTATAAACTTACAAGGTCCAACTTATAAAATACTAATCTAACAAAGAATCAAGTAAAGGAAGGAGGAATTGAGAGAGGGAAAAAAATTTAATTACTTTATTTTCCAGTTGACATGAGATTGCTATTTTATCCCGGTTGAAGGGTTGTTACAATATCAATTCAGATTCGATTATAGATGAATTATATTCCACAAAATATCGAAAGATATAACTTTAATAGTGAATTTATTTTTACTTTCACTTTAATTTTATATACTTTTAAATTTATTTTTAATATTTTAGATAGTGTATTTAAATTAAAATTTTACTATTAACTTTAAAAATTTATGTATATGAGTTAATAATTAATCTTAAAAAATATTTATATATTTATTTAATAGCACATGATAGGAAAAAATTTTGGCTCCGCCCTTATTGCCAGAATACCCAAAAACAAATGTATATTAACCACGGGATCAGAATTATGGAGAATTTGAATTAAATAAAATGATTAATGTTCATGTGCAACAACAAAAAAAAAATTATTTTTAGACAGGAAGAACAATATATACTCGTCGTACTTGTAGACTCAAAAACTGTTTAGTTGCGCAGCAAACCTCTCCTCTAAACTTGGAATATTTACAATGAAGCTTATTTAATTTGTTAAGTATTGTTAATTAAGTTTTTACTGTAGTTGTTTTATGTATAAAGTTGGATTCGATCAATTTTCGCAAATTCAAATCAAAATATCATTACCTGGGACTGGGATGTTGTTGATTTAAGGGTACAAATGTCTTTTCCTAAAGACCCCTTTGACATTGGAATTTGGATCGGTAGAAAATTATTATTTCCACACTTAAAAGCATAGTGTAATAACGTGCATGCTCTTAATTTAAAAAAAAAAAAAACCTAAATTGAGGGAAAGGGATTTTTTGATCTTTTAACTATTACGCGCACGGTAAAATAATAAAATTGCCCTACGGGCCAAATATCCTAGGCTTTAGTTAGGCAATTTTTTTTTAATATCACTATTTTTTTTAATTAGTGTGTGGCTTTAGAGGCAATTTAGTTATTTTTATAAATTAAAATAATTTAAAAATAAAAAATTATTAACATGTGCGGCGCTTATAGAAGGTCTAAAACAGTTAACCACCATGTTATCGCGTATAGTAAAATAACAAAATTACCCTACATGCTAAATATCTTGGGCTTTAGTCCAGGGAATATTTTTTTTTAATATCACTATGTTTTTTTTTGTAATTAGCTTATGGCTTTAGAGGTAATTCAGCTATTTTCATAAATTAAAATAATTTAAAAATAAAAAAATTATTAGCACGTGCAACGCTTCTAGAAGATTAAAAACAATCAACCACCATGTTGTCTGAATAAGAGAGTGGAGACACAACTAATCAGGCGGAGCATGTACCGAAATTAGAGTCGGTTTGATGGCGATTGAGATTTTTTCTCTTCCCTTTCTTTTCTTTCTCCTAACCCAATCAAAGTTCGAATCTATCCCCTCAGTTTCTTTTATTTTGATCGTGGTCATATTTTTTTATTAGTCTTTTAATTGTTTTTTATTTTCAATTTTATCCTATAATATTTTGTTGTATTTGATTTTTATAACAAGCATGGTCCTGATTTTTTTATTGCTATTTATTTTTTAATATCCTTCTCTTAATTAAATTTATTTTTTTAATTTCATGCTTCATCCTTTTATATTTATGTCAAATTTGATCTTTTCTCTTTCAATTTTTTTTTTCTATGGCTCTGTTTTCTTTTTTTAAATTTTTTTTTAATTTTCATCATTCAACATTGGATTAGTTGTGAATTAGTCTTTTGTTATTTTTTTTGTATGTGATGATCATGGTCTCATGATCTGGATCGCGGATATGAAATATTAACTCGGATTGACATCAATTTTTTTTCCACTGATTTTATTTTTAAATTTTACTCTTTGACATTGTGTTTATTTAATATTAAGCTTCTTTATTTTTTCGGTTGGTTTTCTAATGTGATGACCCAATCTCATTATATGGGTTGTATGTTTATTGTGCTAACTTGAATTGGCTCAGGATATTTTCAAATTTTCATTTTATTTTTTAAATTAATTTTTTTTAATTTTATCATTTAACATTTGATTGGTTAAAAATTACATTTCATGAATTTCTTTGATGCGGTGATCCTGGTCTCATGGCTAAGTATGAAAATGTTAACCTAAATTGCCATAAGTATTTTTTTTTCTAATCTTTTTTCCTATTAATTTTTTTCAATTGCATTTTTTAACATTAGGTTTATTGATGAAGCTTATTTATTTTATTATTTTTAATTTTTCTTTTTATGAGGTTAATTTTACCTCACACCTAAAGTTGCAGATTTATCATGCTAGTTTAGATTAACTTGGGAATTTTTTTATTTTTAATTTTTGATGAATTTTATTTTTTATTGTAGCATCTAACTTTATGATTTTTTTAGCTTTTTTTTTTTCTCCTGCTAGTGGTTATTATCAATTTTTCTCTGTAGAAATAGTGCATTGATTATCATTGTTTTTTTATTTATTTATGATGTGATTAAATTAAACCATTTCATTGGAGGAAGCAGAATCTATAACTCAAATAGTTGGATTTTTTTTTTCTTTAAAACACACCGGAGGTGCTTGAGTTCGTTTGTCAAATTACATGAAAAATTTACCTGGCACGCGTCAAAGCACAGGGCACCTAAATTCTAAGGGGAGAGGAAAAAAACCACTATTGTGGTCAAATTTTTTTGCCCTGCCTGTGTGATCTGAGACCAAACCAGAGTACGCTATTTATGAAATGGGGCCCAAAGTTTGAATTAATGTGTGTAGATGTGGACCACGTGTTGATCCACATGACCACAGAAGTCGGAAATAAGGGACACAAGCGTGTCATATTTAGCAGAGTAGGTGGCGTCATGATTCAAGTGTCTAGTCTTCAGATCCAGTCTCATGCATATTTATTCTATCAGTTATTTTTTAAAATATTTTTTTAATATATTAAAATAATATTTTTTTATTTTATAAATTTTATTTTTAATGTCAACACAATAAAATAATTAAAAAATTAAATTCTCGTCAAAAACAAATTCAACTACAGCTCCAAAGTAGCACTTCATTTTTGACCTACAATAATACTCTTGTTCTTGCTTCCACGAAGTCTTGGTGATGTGATGAAGGAAATGCTTGAATTTGAGTGTGGCCATCTTCACATTTGTTTCAAAAAAGAAAAGAAAAAAGAAAGCAAGTAACTTTAACTTTCATTAATTTATGTAAACCAGAAATTAACCCCGTCCCACCAAGAAACAATTTCTAGGCATACTATGCACTTAACAGTTAAAAAATAATTGGAAATAATCCTCGGGAAACATGTCAAATATATTTTGTAGTGTGGTAGCTTTTGTAGCTGTGGTTTGAAAAAGTTATTTTATAAAAAGTATTTTTAGTTAAGATTGGTTTGATATTTATATTGTTGAGAAGAGACAGAGAATATGGTTGAAGTAATAAGAAGATTTGCAGAGAAGAATAATGAAAAGAGGAATAGAGAAGAGAAACAATGGGTAAGTGAATGATTTCTAATTTTTGACTTTATTTGCTTGTAATTGTTGCTATTTATACATGAGCTTAGCTGGGTATTATCTATACAAGATTCCCGTTGGTTATAACCAACTGTAACAGAATACAATCTTCAACTGTTATCTCACAGCTCAACATCCTCCCTTGAACTAATTTGTCGATTAGTTCAATTTTTGCATCATACCCATGCCTAATTTGTCCCTTAGCTTTAAGAAAGCCTCCAGCTTTAGTGGTTTCGTCATGATATCTGCAATTTGCTCTTGTGTGTTGCAGTATACTAGTTCCACAACCCCATCTCTTGTAAGATCCCTTAGGAAGTGAAATCTGACATCTATGTGTTTGCTTCGACCATGTAGTACTGGGTTTTTTGAAAGTTTTATAGCAAAATTATTATCACAATAGATCACTGTACTAGTCACTTGTTCAAGACCAATATTGCCCAGAATTCTTCTTAACCAAACTCCTTGACAAGCACAAGATGCAGCAGCTATAAACTCTGCCTCTGTTGTAGATAATGTCACCACAGGTTGTTTCTTACTGGACCAAGAAACAGCTCCTGTACCAAGCATAAACACAAACCCAGATGTACTCTTCCTGTCATCAACATCCCCAGCATAATCACTATCTGCATATGCTCTTAGTTTTCCTTCATCCCCTTTTCTGTATATAATCCCAAATTCTGTAGTTCCCCTGAGATACCTTAGTATCCTTTTAACAGCTTGAAGGTGCATTTCAGTGGGTCTTTCCATATATCTACTGACTAACCCAACTGCATACATAAAATCGGGTCTAGTGGCTGTCAAATATAGCAAACTGCCAACTAATTGCTTATATTCTGTAGTATTTACACCCTTTGCATTTTCTTCATTCTTTGTAAGTTTGCATCCTGGGACAATTGGATTCTGCACTGCATTACTATGTTCCATTCCAAATCTTCCCAACACCTCTCTAGCATACTTCTTTTGACAGATGAATATCAGTTCTGCATTTTGTATGACTTCCACACCTAAAAAGTACTTCATTCTTCCAAGATCAGTCATGTCAAACTCTCTCATCATTGAGTCTTTGAAGCCTTTAAACATGCATTCACTATTTCCTGTAAAGATAAGATCATCCACATATAGACTTACAATTAGCATACTGCCTTTGTCACTGGTTTTTGTGAATAATGTATATTCACAGAAGCATTTTTCAAAGCCCTCTTTGACAAAGTAAGTCTCAATTCTGCTGTACCAAGCCCTAGGGGCTTGCTTGAGTCCATATAATGCTCTTTTCAGTCTGTACACCTTATGCTCATCTCCTTGTTTCTCAAATCCTTGTGGTTGTTCAACAAATATGGCTTCAGCTAGCTCTCCATGTAAAAAGGCACTCTTAACATCCAGCTGATAAACATACCAGCCTTTGTGAGCTGCCAATGCTAGGATAGTTCTGATTGTATCCCATCTAGCTACTGGTGCGAATACTTCATTATAGTCAATTCCTTGTCTTTGGGAGTACCCCTTTGCCACAAGCCTTGCCTTGTGCTTGTCCACCTTTCCCTCTTCATTTAATTTGGTCTTGAATACCCACTTCACTCCTATAGGTTTTGCTTCAGCTGGTAGGACAGTTAATTCCCATGTATTGTTCTTTTCAATGGCCTTTATCTCTGTATCCATTGTTGTTCTCCACTTTTCACTTTTGACTGCTTCTTCAAATGTGACAGGGTCCTCTGTAGAGATGAGCATTGCAAGATTATGTCTTCCCTCTTCTTCTCCTTCAGATAGTGCTTCATCAGTCACATAATCTGTTAACCAGGTTGGTTTTCTTCTGCACCTTTCTTGCTTGTCATTCTGTGATATTCCATCAGGTAGACTATCTACAAGACTACTTGATGAGTTATCATTGTGCACACCATCAGCATGTTCAGGATGACTGTTTACACCTTCAAAACCTCCATTGATCTCACTGTCTTCTTCCTCATTAATGTCTGCCCATTCTAACTCTTTATGCTTCAACTCTTCTGCACTTCTGTCCCACTCCCACTTTTCATTTTCCACACATACTACATCTCTGCTAGTGATGATTTTCTTTCCCACATGATCATAAAGTCTGTACCCTTTAGACTCTTCACTTACTCCTAACCACACACATTTGAAACTTTTGTCATCTAACTTCTTGCGTTGATTGTCAGGTATGTGAGCATAAGCCACACATCCAAACACACGGAAACACTCAACACTAGGCTTCCTGTTACTCCAAACTTCTTCAGGAGTAGTATTGGGAACAGCTGTGGCGGGGCTTCTATTTATCACATAGATGGACCAATTTACAGCCTCTGCCCATAATTGTTTTGGTAATTCCTTCCCTGACAACATGATGCGCACCATATTCATTATGGTGCGATTCTTTCTCTCTACAACCCCATTCTGATGTGGGGTGTATGCTGTGGTAAGTTGTCTCTTGATTCCATGTGTGCTGCAAAAATCATTGAATTCACTTGAGGTGAACTCTCTCCCTCTGTCAGTTCTTAAACAACTGACTCTTTCACCACTTTCTTTTTCCACACTCACTTTATATTTCTTGAATATAGACAGTGCTTCAGATTTGTGTAATAGAAAATAAGCCCAAGTTTTTCTACTATAATCATCTATAAAAGTGATTATGTACCTTTTCCCACTGTTTGATTGTGGTGAAATGGGTCCACAAATATCTGCATGGACAAGTTGTAGTTTCTTGGATGCTCTCCACAAACTTTTCTTTGGCAATGTCTCTCTATGCTGCTTTCCTTTCATGCAATCTTGACAGACTTTTAATGAGTCATTCAGTGCAGGTAAACCCTTGACCATCTCCATTGAAACCAAGGTTTTCAGCCCCTTGAGGCTTAGATGCCCATATCGACAGTGCCATAGATTGGTGACATCTTCAGATGTTGCTTGTAGACAACTAGCCATAGGAGTTATCACAGTAGCAAGTATGGGAAATATTCTGTTAGATGACATTTGAGATTGCATAATCAAACCTTTCTTAGGGTGATAAACCCTACATTTGTCATCTTTGATAAGAATTGCTAACTGTTTTTCTTGCAGCTGGCCTATGCTCAGGAGGTTGTTCTTCAATTCAGGTATGAAATATACCTCTGTGAATACCTGTGTAATTCCTTTGATGTTTAGCTTGATATGTCCCTTTCCCATAGCCATCATTTTTGAATTGTCTCCAAGCTTTACAGTTCTTCTAAACTTGTCATCAAATTCAAAAAACCATTCCTTGTTGCTGCACATGTGATTGCTGCAACCTAAGTCAAGAATCCATACAACTTTTTCTTTTGCTTCTTCATGATCCCCTTCATCTTTGTAGGCCATTAATAACATCTCTTCTTCCTCATCTACTTCTGTAAAATATGCATTCATGTCATTTCCGTTTCTAACAGGACATTCGTATTGAAAATGTCCTAGTTTTTGGCAGTTGTAGCACTGGATCAAGGCTTTGTTGTAGGGCTGTCTTCCCCTTCCTCGACCCCTTTCCCTGAAACCACCACGAAATCTTTCCTTCCCTTCAGTTCTGTATTCAATTCTTCTTCCCATTTTCTCTGAATTAGTAATGTTTAAAGCCTGCTCTTCTTCTTTCTGACCTTGCATCCTCTGTTCATGAACTAGGAGACTGCTTTGAAGTTCATCTATTGACATGGTTGAAGAATCATTAGATTCTTCAATAGAACATACAACATAATTGAATTTTGAGGTCATTGACCTTAAAATTTTCTCAACAATTACATTATGCTTCATACTTTCTCCATGCACTTGCATTTTGTTTGCAATAGTTAATGTTCTTGTAAAGTACTCATCAACTTTTTCCCCTTCTTTCATGCCAAGAACTTCAAATTCTCTTCTAAGTGCTTGTAACTGGGCACGTCTCACTTTGGTGGATCCTTGATATTTCAGTTTCATGGAATCCCAGATGGCCTTTGAAGTCTCCTTGTTGAGTATAGTTTCAATGATGGTTCTGTCAATGGCTTGAAATAGGTAGTTCTTGACCTTTAAATCCTTCAATTTTTCTTCTTCAATTACTTGCTGTTGTGCTGCTGATTGTGCTGCTGATTGCACTCCTTCTCCTCTTGTTGCACCAATCCCTTTTTCTATTAGACTCCAGTATTCTTTGGACTTAAGAAAGTTCTCCATAAGCATAGACCAATGGTCATAATGACCATCAAATCTTGGTATTACTGCCTGCACAAAATTGTTTGATTCTGTTGCCATTGATTGATCTTTTCTGCTTTGCTTTTCTTTTTCAAGAAAACTCAGTTTCTTGATTTTATTTGATTTTAGTGATATGGCTCTGATACCATATGTTGAGAAGAGACAGAGAATATGGTTGAAGTAATAAGAAGATTTGCAGAGAAGAATAATGAAGAGAGGAATAGAGAAGAGAAACAATGGGTAAGTGAATGATTTCTAATTTTTGACTTTATTTGCTTGTAATTGTTGCTATTTATACATGAGCTTAGCTGGGTATTATCTATACAAGATTCCCGTTTGTTATAACCAACTGTAACAGAATACAATCTTCAACTGTTATCTCACAGCTCAACATATATATGCTTGGTTAAAATTATAGTTAAAATTAAAATTGAACAAAAAATAATTTAATATGTTTAGTTAAAAATGCTTTTTAAACTGAGGTTATATATATATATATATATATATATATATATATATATATATATATGTGTGTGTGTGTGTGTGTGTGTGTGTGTGTGTGTGTGTGGTTTTAAATTTAAATAATGTAGATTTAACTACTACTATTATATCATGAAATAAATAATATTTTATATAAAATATTTTTTATTGTTTCATTAAACTATCTACAATTCTATTATGTACAAAATTCATCCGACAAGAATTATAGTTTCCATGATTTTTTGAGCGTGCAATAAAATTAGATAAAATATTATCAGGAATAAAATTGAGATTACAGTGCGAGTGAATTTAATTCACTTTACACTAGTTTTTCAGGAAAAAAAATATTGTTCATGTGACCAGCGCTGGTAAATTTAATTCACTCTAAACTAATTTTTTTAAAAAAAAATATTGTTCACTTGAACATGAACCGTGCTAGCAAATTTTAATTCATTGCACTGATTTTTAAAATTAAAAAAATTACCGTGTAAGTGAATTTTAATTTGGTTTTTTTAAAAAAAAATACTATTCACTTTAAACAAAATAAACAGTGCAGAAAAAGAAGAAAAACAACCGACTCTCCACAAAAAAGCAGCTCCAGCGTCGACACCCTTATCCTTCCAAGTGTAGATAGTCCTCGATAGTCGTACACCAGCAAACGAAGTCGTAGAGGTGCAACCCACCACTTACGCGGATGTGGGGAACTACGATGGGAGAGAGTGTCATACAGCTATTTTACCTAACTTTAACACCGGTCGTCCACTAGTTCGACCCCAGATTTGGTGCTGTATGATGAGTCAACTTGGTCGATGTTTTGAAATACGGTGTTTTTTAAAATATTTTTTATTAAAAAATAAATTAAAATAATAATTTTTTATAATATTTGTTTATTAAAACAATTCAAAAATATAAAAATATAAAATTTTAAATAATTTTTGTTTGGCCTACAATCACAAACAGAGGCTTAGATATAAATTAACTGGAGATACAATTTGAATTGGATCAGTAAAAAACCATTTTATTTTATCAAAAAGATATTGTTTTATATATATAAAAAAAGCTAATAAAAAAGTAAATCGTTGTTTATATATAGAGAAATAATTTGTGGATGAACCGTGTTCTACAATGATTTGTCTTCTTCTATTCTTTTTTTTACCTTGGTACTTTGATTTTTTCTTTTTCAATTTATTTATTTGATGTTGCATTTATTTGATATTAAGTATGTGTTTGAGAGATAGATACGTGATAAGGTATGATTAATTTTTTTAAAAAAATACAACTCCTTTAAAATACAAATCACATGTCACTATACCTCACTAAAAGTAAAAATTACATGTTTTTTTTTCTGAGGATTCCACCAAAAAAAACTTAACCACACCTTACCATACATTTATTCCAAACACACTTACTAGTGGATTGTTTTGGTTGCCTAGGTCAAGAGATTTTATAGTATCAAGAAAAAATCACGTTACTTAATTGATGATTGATTTGATAAGATTATATAAAATTTTATTGATTTAAAACAATTAAGGTTTTGGAGATCAAATTTCAAGATTAGACAAATAAAAAACACCCCCTTCCCATTTGATCATTTTACATTGATTTTTTTTATTAGACTTAACAATTTGTTTCAGTTTCCTAAATATGAGGATCCCGTGATATTGAGAAAAAATCTTTTTGAGTGGTTAATGATCAATTTCACATAATAAAATTTAATTTTATTAGTTTAAAATAATTAAGGTTTTTGGGCTCAAATTTGAAACTAAAATAGAGTTGGGGACAAATTAAACAGGTAGTGAGGGAAAGATTGACGCATGCAACGCACAAATATGTAGAGAGAGCAATTAATCTATAAAGACACGTATAGCCTCTTTTGACTTCAAAATGTGATCTTCCTCGTTGTCATTTGAATGGTCCTAACAAAGTTTTTAGACGAGGTAGCATATATAGTGGATGTGTGGCTGACGACCCACTTTTTTTTTTCTTTTCTCGTCCTCTCTTTTTTTTCTCTTTTTCACATTGGTTTTTTCATCATGCTTTATCAATTCTCTTATGCTATTTTTTATCTTTATTCTTTTAATTGTTATTTGTTTTTCTTTGGATCTTTTTTTAGTTGAATTGTTTTTTTTAATTTCTTCCCTCAACTTTGAAATGGTTGGGGATTGAGCTTCATATTTTTTTTTTTCAATTTTCTTTCTATGAATTGATCTCGGTCTCATGACCTGAATTGTGGGTTTGGAAAGTTAACCAGAATTGATTTTAGTTGATTTTTTTTGGGTTTTTTATTATTTTTTTTAATTTTATCCTTAAATATTTGGTTAGTTAAGGGATTGAGTTTTTTATTTTTCTTAATGAAGTTATCCTAATATCTTGACTCGAGTTAAGAGTTTTGCCGGTTAAGTTAGGTTGACTCGGATCTTTTTTTTTTGTTGTTTTTTATATTGTTTTTTTTTTTAATTTTTCCATTCAACATTGTATTGGTTTGGGAATTGGATTTCATAAAATTTTTTAGTTTTTTTTCTATAGGTTATCTCATTCTCATGACCTGGGTTATGTGATTGATATGTTCACTCGGGTTGACTCGAGTTTTCCTTTTTTGGTCCTTTTTAGAATTGAATTTTTTTTCCTTCTTATTTTTGTTGTTCGATATTAGATCGATTAAGAATTAGACTTTATAATTTATTATAATTTGCTTTCTATAAGGTTATTATGGTCTCATCATCCAAGTCATGAATTTTTCAGGTTAATTACAGTTAGTCTGGATTAATTTAATATATCTTTGTTTCAATAATAAAAAACAAATACAACTATACATTAGATTTTGAATTCATAATTAAAAATTTCTTTTATTGCTAAAAAACATGCCATTAATGTTTTCATATTTTTTAATGTTTAAAGAAACTGATCATACTTGCGGTGTAGCGCTAGCCAAGAATTAGCGTGTATAGCCTGTTTGGAAGTGTAATTGCAGCTACTTTTAAAAGTGCTTTTAACTCAGAAATGCATTAAAAAGATATTTTTTTATTTTAAAAAAATTATTTTTAATATCAGCGCATCAAAATGATTTGAAAATGTTTAGTAGTATCATGAAAAATAAGTTGGAAAACACTTTTTAATGATTGGTTAAGTCATGAAAAATTAACTGGAAAATAAGTTATTAATAATTTTTTCAAGTTCATTAAAATAATGAAGAACAAATCTTACAAATTAAAAGGTCGAATGAGAATTAAATTGAAAAAAAAAAATCTAATTTCATAAATCATCTCAAATAAAATAAATAACAATCAAAATAATAGCGATCAAATCTAACATATAAAAAAGTTGAAAGATGATGAAATTAAAAAAAATAATTATAATTTCATAAATTATTTCAAATAAAATAAATAACAATTAAAAGAATGATGATCAAATATGTTAGATAAAAAATTTCAATTAAGAAAATGATAAGAGAAAAACAAATAACAATTATAAAAATAAAAAATAAAGTTGATATAAAAATCAGATTAAATCAAATTTTAATGGATAAAATTAAAATAAAAATTAAAATAAAATATATAGGCAATTAAAAGTTTGAGGACCAAATTTGATATAATCGGTAAATAACATGATATTTTTAAATTTTTTATAATTTCTAAAAAATGTTTTTTTCTCAAAATAAAATACTTTCCTGAAAATGAAACTATTTTTTTTTAACCAATAAATATTTTTTGTTTATCAATTTTTTTAATATCAAATAAATATAAAAAAAAATTAAATTTTTTTTTTAAAATTACTTTTCATTAAACATAGGTGGCCGTAGAAACAATACTTTTTCACAGAGCTAAGTGATGGGATTCGATGAATTTGATTTTTTTGACTGAATAAAAGGTAAGTACGAGAGTATTTGAAAGTATAATAATAATTATTTTTTAAATAATTTTTTGTATTGAAATGCATGTTAATAATTTTTTTTATTTTTTAAAAATTATTTTTAATATCAACACATCAAAACGATCTAAAATATATAAATTATATTAAATTTTAACAAAATAAATTTAAATTTTTTAAAAATATAATTTACACTGCGTTTTCAAATACGTTATAATTATTAATTACTGTAGCTACAAAGTTGGTTGCCCCAGTTTATCAAAGTGAATCTCTTTTTCTGCCAGTCAATGTCATATGTTAGTTTCGGACAAATATATCCTGAACTATAACAACAATTCCATTACTTTCGGACCAATTTACCCTGAACTTTAATAACAATTTACCCTGAACTTTCGGACCCATTCACCCTGAACTTTAATAATAATTTATTTTTTATATTAGTATATTAATTTTTTTAAAATATAATAAAAATAAAAATAAAATATAAAATATTTTTAAAATATAAGAACAAACAAGCTATTAAAATTGATGAACTATATTAGAATTGGCATAGGTTTGGGACAAGTCCCTTGGCACACCAATGTTATAAGTTTTTGAAATTGTATACAAATCATTATTTACTATTTTTTTGATAAATTTTTAGTTTTTTTTATAATTACTATAAGAAGATATATATATATATATATATATATATATATATATATATATATATATATATTTCTAGCTAATTGGTTTTAATGAAAGTGATGAAATAAGATATCTTGAAATTTGAGAAAAATAATTTAAATTTGGAATGAGTTTGTGATTTGAAATGAAAATTATTTGAACTTGAGTTATTATTAACTAGCTAGCTCTTTGATGTGGTGAAAATTGGCAACTGATCGATACATGCTGAGACTCGAGAATTTGCATGAAATAAGATTTAAATGCAGACCCCATTTGTTTGGCATAAAACATATTCTTTTTTAAGAATGAATTCTGTAGAGAACGTAATTTTGGAAAAATGAACCCCAACATTCATAATAAAACTTATATAATTATGATTATTATATAATATAGCAAGCTATTATTGTGCATTAATTTTCTAGCAATATCATGTGAATTAAAATGTCTTTTAACAGCACATCATATGCATTAATGTACTCAAATTTAATTTTTCATATTAATAACATATTACTTTTTTTGATAATATATATAATTAATAATAATAAAGTGGTAATATTTTGAATCCTTCGTAAGAAAATATTTCTCGTTCTAGTAAATTAGAAAACATTTTGCTCTCTCTAATAATTTTTTTTTTTTATACTGTGTGTGTGTGTATATATCAGTTTTTCAATATAAACACAAAAATGATAAAATCAGACAAACAAACCGGAGAGTTGACATGAACATGTGAAAAAAAACAGTTTCTGGACAAATAAACAGGGTGGCAGGTTGAAAATAATGCTTCATTTTGTTTTTGTGTTTTAAATTAGTTTTGAAAAAAATTAATTTTTTTTATTTTAAAATAAGTATTTTTTTTTGTTTTAAAATTGTTTTGATATATTAATATAAAAAATAAAAAGAATTATTTCAAAATAGTTTTTTTAAGAAAACTTTAGAAAATGAACGACATCACAGACACGACCAGGCTGCAGTTTGCAGCAATTCCCATTTCCCAGAATATGTGCTCCGCCAAAAGGTTAATCCTTTTCAATATATATAATATATATATTGAACCGTGGATGATCCTTCTTGCCACCTTCATCGCTACCTTCATCAATAGCCATCTGGGGACCACAACACCACAATATAAATACGTGTATACCACCAGTGTGAGAGGAAGCAACAACCTCTCAACCTTGCATAAAGCTTGTCTCTATTAGTTTATCAATCCTTAACATACGTCTACATATTCGCGCAAGCAATTACTGCATCAAAAGTCAAGCTCGGTGTAAATATTTGCTCTCTCAAAACAAATCTTTTTGCTGTGTTTTTTGGTTACAAATATCTTTGTGAATAAATTTGAAGAAACATTCACGCACAAAAAAATGGTTTTCAAGTTGAATAGCCACTTGTTGTCTAGGATAGCAAGCAGCGATGGACACGGTGAAGATTCCCCATATTTCGATGGCTGGAAAGCCTATGACAGTGATCCCCATCATCCCACGGACAATCCAAATGGAGTTATCCAGATGG
Organism: Populus nigra; assembly: GCF_951802175.1. Classification (NCBI taxonomy): domain Eukaryota; kingdom Viridiplantae; phylum Streptophyta; class Magnoliopsida; order Malpighiales; family Salicaceae; genus Populus; species Populus nigra. Next base: position 42,030,047 of record NC_084852.1, on the reverse strand, counting down.
GTCTTGCAGAGAATCAGGTAACTACCTAGCCAGGTTGATGATATTGTTGCTGGTTCTTGAATTTCTATGAAAAAGTTCAATATTTGAGCAGAATATAGTCACTAATTATCTTCTGGGTAAAATGCAGCTGTGCTTTGATTTGATTCAAGACTGGCTCAAGAAGAATCCAAAAGCCTCCATTTGCAGTCCTGAAGGATTAAATGAGTTCAGAGAGATAGCCATCTTTCAAGACTATCATGGCTTGCCGGAATTTAGAAATGTAAGGAGATATAAATTAATGAAGAAAAATTTGCTTTCCTCATCTTTAAGTATATATGCTTAGTGCTAACTAATTGTGAACATTATGATATAGGCTGTAGCAAACTTCATGGAAAAAGTGAGGGGAAATAGGGTTACATTTGATCCTGACCGCATTGTTATGAGTGGAGGAGCTACCGGAGCTCATGAAACAATTGCGTTTTGCTTGGCGGATCCCGGCGAGGCATTTTTGGTTCCTACTCCTTATTATCCAGGGTAATTCAGCATTTCCTTTCCTTCATATTTTCCATCTTCTTTGTGCTGATTTTATTGTAAATTTCCAAATAAAGGTAGATTAGTTGAATGGTTATTACTTTCATAAGCTTGACTTTGACATTTGCCCACCCATGTGGTAGGCCTTGACCTTTTTGCTTTCCTCAATGACCAAGAAGAAGGGGATCAATTAGAAATATTTAATTAAAATGAAAAGATTAATCTAAGTTTGTCGAACATACCACTAAGCGCATATAACCGATAATGATTTATAATGTCAGCATCTCATGCTATTATTGAAATGAAATTTCATGGTCTATGGTTTTCTGACCTCGTTGTATTATTGCTATGGTGGGGACATGAACATATACAAGTTGGGGGTCCATAAAAGTCATAAAGTATACTTGGATTCTTCTCCGTAGCAAAGACAAATTAATATTGGTATGTCTAAGATGAAAAATGCCAAACTTGGTGGAGAAGTGTGAGGCCAATCTTCCTTAGTGGCCTAGTCTGCACTTATTTTGCCCACTGACATAGATCAGAAATACGACTCTTATTTTAACTTTTGTGGAGGATAATTCTCTCATTACTGTAACTGGAAATGATGGTGGTGGTAGGCCAATATATCAAATGAAGCGTGTACTTTTTCCTAATTTCTATAGGTGTCATCCTGCAAAATGCTTTAGGTAAACTTAATTGAGTTAAATCAGAACATCTTAGCTAAACAAATTTAACATGAAATGATTTGAAAGTGGGAAAAAAGAAGAAGAGAGATTTATATTAATATAAAATTTATGTGCTCCATTGCAGATTTGATCGAGATTTGAGATGGAGAACAGGGGTTAAACTCATTCCAGTTGACTCTGATAGCTCTAACAACTTCATGGTTACAAGAGAAGCCTTGGAAAATGCCTATGAGAAGGCACAGTTAGACAACATTAAAGTAAAGGGCTTGCTCATAACAAACCCATCAAATCCGTTGGGTACCATCCTAGACAGGGAAACTCTACGAAGCATTGTGAGATTCATCAATGAAAAGAACATCCATTTAGTCTGTGATGAGATTTATGCAGCCACAGTTTTCAGCCAGCCTGATTTCATTAGCGTAGCGGAGATACTACAGGAAGATATTGAATGCAATCTTGATCTTGTACACATTGTTTACAGTCTCTCAAAGGACATGGGCTTCCCTGGCCTCAGGGTTGGCATTATCTATTCTTACAATGATGCAGTTGTGAGTTGCGCCCGCAAGATGTCAAGCTTCGGATTGGTATCCACACAAACTCAGTACCTGATAGCATCAATGCTATCGGATAATGAATTTGTGGAGATGTTCATTAGGGAAAGCAAAAGGAGATTAGCCGCAAGGTATAGAGTCTTCACTCGTGGACTTGATCAAGTAGGCATTGAGTGTTTGAAGACAAGTAATGCTGGCCTGTTTTTGTGGATGGATTTGAGTAGACTCCTCAAACAGCAGACATTTAAAGCTGAAATGGAACTATGGCGAGTTATAATCCATGAAGTCAAGCTCAACGTTTCGCCGGGTTGCTCTTTTCATTGCTTGAAGCCAGGGTGGTTTAGGGTTTGTTTTGCCAACATGGATGACGAGACCATGCAAGTAGCTTTGTCAAGAATTAAAACATTTGTCAATAAAGAGGCGGACACCAAGAAGTCTAGGAAGAACTTGCGCTGGCAAGGCAGTCTTAAACTGCTCAACTCTCCTCGAATATACGATGATTTCATCAATTCTCCACACTCTCCTATACCTCAATCACCTCTTGTTCGAGCAAGGAATTAGATGGGGCTCAGATGAAGATTTATTGTTTAATTCTTAATTTCCTAGCTCAGGATAGGTATTCAACTAAGTCCCCCCCCCCCCCCCCCCCCAAATATTCATCTAATTCATGTTAAAATGGAACATTTTTTTTTAGGGAAAGTATAATATTGTAGTTGATAATAAGAAAAACAAGTTAAATAAGGGATAATTAAAAAAAAATCTCCTTATTTTATTTCATTTGCCTCTATTTATTTAAAAATTACATTTTATATCATGAAATTTATATATTCATAACAGTCTATATTTTCAAGTTGGCACGCCAAAAATAAATCAACAAAAAATATTAAATTAATTATAAGATTGTCATCATATTCTATTTGATAAATTAATAAAGAACCCTTAGAATATTTATAAGATTAACTATTCGAATTATAGATTATAAAATAGATCATTGGTTCGAATTATATTTATAAGCATGTTAAGTTAATTATAACCGTAATGTAAAATTAATGGACCGGGATATATAGGTGTTTTTTTAAAAAAATAATATATTGGTTGACCCAAGCCCATTTTAACAACGGCCAGAACTGGAGGGCCTAAAAACAAGCCTGCGTACAGGCGCATTGTTTGGCACCACTGGGTCCGTGCCTAAACCCAGTGCCAGACGCTCGTTTAGGCCGCGTAACGTTAAATCTCAAAAAATTCGATATTTCCTGGCAAACCGAACACAACATTCTTTGGCATCTAAGATGCCTTGCCAGGTGAAAAATCAGAAATCCCCATATCAAACGCCTTCTGGGTGTTGGAATCTGTTATCCTATTTTACTACCCAAAAAATTACTACGTTACTTGTTTTCTGGCTTGTTCTAGACTGGGAGTTTATAAAAAAAAAAAAAAAAACTTTAACTTGAAAAAGAAATTGTTAGGACCAAAAGTTGACAGCACGCTCGACTCATGAGATGAGGCCGGGCTTGCTCCAGAACTCTCTATGGGCTAGAGAATGAGCCAGCCCATATCACTAACAGTTCAGCAAAACTTTGTATTTTTTAAAACAAATAAATTTCCTCATTTTTATACACTTAAAAAAGAAAAGATGTGAAAGTTTTTTACTGGATCACGATTCAAAAATCCATTTTTACCCCCTTTCCTAATATATATATTTCAAAAAAATAACCTGAGTCAGGATTTCCAGAATATACTTGCACTGACTTGGATAAATGCCTTGCTTGGACCTAGAAACTTTAATACCAAGGAAATATTTCATCTTATCATTATCCTTGAGATGAGAACGTTGGCTAAAAAATGATTTCAAAGTGTCAATATATAGCTTAATTATTCGTCATTATATGTAATACAACGACTTGGGCTCTTGATCATGAGAAGATAAATACGTGAGAAAGAAGCATTAAAATAATCATATGATAAAGAACTTTCTATTATGAAAGAGATACATGCACTTGATGGTGAAAAACTGGACTGGACATGAGAGCAATGATTGTCTTTTAAATGTGCAGGGTGGTTTACGAGGACGAGTGAAACATTTGTCTTTCAAAGAAATAACTAGGAAGGGACACAGAGCCGAGCCATCAAGAATATTCAACAAGATGTCTGATATCCTAAGCTACACATGTAGTCAAGAGGCGATGAGAGCAGAAGAAAAAACAGAAGAACACCGATGTTTATATGTCAACAAGAAAAAAAAAGGGTTGAATTCACGAAAATCGTGGTTTTAAAACCTTTTAGAGAGAAACAAAAATTGAACGAAAACAAAATTCATGTTTTTGCTAGGAAGGTTAGCCAAGATGGAGACAGGACAGATGGAAACTCACCTTCATTTTCACTTATGATTCAAAGCTGAGACCTGGACTTGAATATTCAAGAAAGAGAGGAAATGAAGAAGATAAATGTTAAAAGAGGTGGAAACGTCTGATTATATTTACATATCTAGTTCTGCAAAGCGTGCACAAGAAGGAAAATGAACGAAGCTTCTAACTCCGTGTCGAACAAGCATGTGGGCGGGAGACCTTTTAGCCGCATGTTTGACGAAACAAACTTAGTCCAGTTTGGCTGTGTCTTTGCCGCAGCTTTTTTATTTAACCATCACTTTATCTTACTTGATTACAAAACAAAACATAATTTAAATGTATAGATAGATTATTAAATGAGTTCAAAACTCAGGATTAAAATAACATGTTGGATCATTAATCCAACGTTGGGCTTATATGAGAATAGTTATGTATTTGTGGACTGTCAAATAAGGTGAAGCCTAATTAAAAATGATCTGCTAAGTATTTTTAGGCAATTGGGTTTTGATGTATCTAATAGGATGTGAACCTTTAATGTGTAGAGATTAAGGGGTTATTCCTAATTTTAGTGATGGGTTAAAATAGGAATACCAAAGGGTGGGAATGCTAAAAGGCATGAATACCAAAAGACACTTGGTTGCCTATATATATGGTCATGGTCCCCAGATTACATGTTTTTTCTATTGTTAATTCTCATACTGACATCCCATTATCAGAGAGAGAAACAAAAAAAAAATAAAAGGGTTAAGGCAAAAGAGAGAATCAAAGGGCTCTCTAAGGTGAACGTGTTAATCTGGAAGGCCATCCGTACGACTCTAGATAGCGACTTCCGGATATGGATTCAGGTACGCTTCCGCTTTATGGTTTATGCAATTTATGCGTTCTTGATAATTCGACATGAACATCAATTTCTATATGCTATGAAATACTAGATCTAACAAGTGGTATCAGAGCCATTTCATGTTGAGTTATTGGGAAATCAATTAGAAAACTAAAGTAAATAGCACTGGATTTACGTTGAAGAAATAGACTGTGTATTTGAAATATTTGTTTATATATATATATATATATATATATATATATGATGATACTGGCAGCAAAGGGGAACCAACGCTGGCTTTACAAGCCAGCGCTGGTGATGAAACTGGCAGCACGTAGGCTGCCAGTGAAGGTGAAATATAAAGAGTTATGTGTATGCGATTTATGTTCTTATTGATCGGCCCAAAGGAAGGTCAATATTTAAAGTAAATGCATGCGCACATGTAGTAATTAACATGTGATGATTATTTGGTTTTACATGTGACTAATTAATTGACCCAAAGGCCAATTTATTTTTCGACATGTTCTTATTATTAATGTTTGATTACTACATTAAGATATCACTTACAAATTAATCTTTTATCCAAAGATAAAATATTAATGGAGTGCCCGATATCTTAAGATGGGTTTTACCTTTATTTGAATTAATTTTTGCTCTTAAGATAAGTTTTGTTTGTGAGCTTGTTTCAATTGTTGTTGTTCTCTTTTCAGCGATTAATCCTACTAATATAACTGCCAGTATCAACTCAATTCCAATGCTTAATGGCTCTAACTTCAAATCTTGGAAAGACAATCTTTTGATTGTTCTTGGAGTTATGGATCTCGACCTTGCGTTAAGGACTGATTCTCCCCCACCTCTTAAGGATGAGAGTACCTCTGATGAAAAGAGGGATATGGAAAGGTGGGAGAAATCAAATCGCATGTGTATGATGATCATGAAGAGAGCCATTCCAGAAGCATTTAGGGGCACAATGTCTGATCAAATCACTACAGCTAAGGAATTCCTTGCCAATATTGAAAAGAGATTTGTCAAGAATGAAAAGGCTGAAATCGGTACGCTCTTAATAAGTCTTATTTCAATGAAGTATAAAGGCAAAGGCAATGTAAGGGAGTACATTTTAGAGATGTCTCATCTTGCTTCCAAGCTCAAAGCACTTCAGCTTGAACTCTCTGAGGACTTGCTAGTGCATCTGGTTTTAATATCCCTTCCTACACAATTTAACCATTTTAAGGTGAGCTACAATTGTCAGAAAGAGACTTGGTCTCTGAATGAGCTCATCTCACACTGTGTTCAGGAAGAGGAAAGGCTTAAGCAAGATAGGACAGAGAGTGCTCACTTAGCCACTGCCTTTAAAGACAAGGGAAGGAAAAGAAAGAACTTTAAGGATGCTGCAGGTACAGTACCTCAAAAGAAACAATTAACGAAATCACATGATTCCGTTGGTAGTAGTTGTTTCTTTTGTGGTGCTGAAGGGCATAAAAAGAAGCAATGCACCAACTATCACGCTTGGCGTGCTAAGAAAGGTATGCTTCTTGCTTTGGTTTGTTCTGAAGTTAATTTAACTTCGGTACCTAGACACACGTGGTGGTTAGATTTTGGTGCAACAACTCACATCAGTGTGTCTATGCAGGGTTGCCTGAGTTGCCGAAAGCCAAATGATGTTGAAAGATACATTTATGTGGGCGATGGCAAGACGGTTGAAGTTGAGGCAATTGGAAAATTTAGATTATTGTTAAAGACCAGACTTTATTTGGATCTTAACGAAACTTTTATTGTACCGTCTTTTAGACGGAATTTGATTTCTATTTCTGCTTTGGACAAATCTGGTTATTCTTGTTCATTCGGAAATGGAAAATATAGTTTGTTTTATGATTCCAAATTATCTGGTTCCGGTTCTTTATCTGGTTATGATAATCTTTATTTGATTGATACAATTGCTTCATTTAATGAATCCCTGCAATTAAGTACACGAGGTACCAAGAGAAAATTAACTACGGAGAATTCAGGTGTATTATGGCACAAACGATTAGGTCATATCTCTAAAAAGAGAATAGAGAGACTTGTGTCAGATGAAATTCTCGATCCCTTAGATTTTACAAATTTTGACATTTGTGTTAATTGTATTAAGGGTAAACAAACCAATACAAGGAGATTTGTAGCCAACAAGACTATGGACATCTTAGAACTAATACATACGGATATTTGTGGGCCATTTTCTACGGTCGCTTGGAATGGTCAACAATATTTCATAACATTCATAGATGATTTTTCCAGATATGGCTATGTATATCTCATAAGTGAAAAATCACAGTCACTGGATGTGTTCAGAAGTTATAAAGCTGAAGTTGAAAATCAACTCAGTAAAAAGATTAAAAGCGTCAGATCTGACCGTGGTGGTGAGTACTATGGTAGATATGACGGTTCAGAAGAACAACGTCCAGGACCATTTGCTAAATTCCTAGATGAATGCGGTATCGTCCCACAGTACACTATGCCGGGTTCGCCCACTATGAATGGTGTTGCTGAAAGATGAAACAGAACGCTTAAGGACATGGTAAGGAGTATGATTAGTCATTCTACCTTACCAAAATCACTCTGGGGAGAAGCACTTAAGACTGCAGCATATATCCTTAATCAAGTACCCACTAAAGCCACTACCAAAACCCCTTATGAACTTTGGACAGGTAAGAAACCTAGTCTAAAACACTTACATGTTTGGGGATGTCCAGCTGAGGCAAGGCCTTATAGGCCTAATGAAAAGAAACTGGACTCTAGGACGGTAAGTTGCTATTTTATTGGATACTCGGAAAGATCCAGGGGGTATAAATTTTATGATCCCACAACTAGGTCAATTTTCGAGACGGGAAATGCCTGATTCTTTGAGAATGTCGAGTTTGCGGGTGGTGATAAAGATAAAGACTTTGTCTTTGAAGAGGAATATATTGATATTCCCACAGGTGTTATTAGCATTGGTCAAGATTCTATTTTTGACCATGTTGAAAACACAACAAATCAAGACAATGTCGAAGCACCTCCTATTCAAGAAATTGTTCCAGAAGAACAACCTCGAGCACCTCTAGAATCTATGCCATTAAGAAGATCCACTAGAGAGAAGAGAAGTGCAATATCATATGATTATATTGTATTTCTCCAAGAACATGAGATAGATATTGGTGTGATGGAAGATGATCCTATCAGCTTCCATCAAACCATTGAAAGTTCTAACTCTCAAAAGTGGATTTATGCTATGAATGAGGAGATTAAGTCAATGAAAGACAACAACGTGTGGGATCTTGTCCCATTACCTGAAGGTGTGAAACCCATTGGTTGCAAATGGATATTTAAGACCAAAAGGGATTCGAAAGGTGATGTGGAGAAGTACAAGGCACGTCTTGTTGCAAAGGGCTTTACACAGAAAGAAGGTATCGATTATAAAGAGACTTTCTCTCCGGTATCTTCGAAAGACTCTTTCAGAATTATAATGGCATTGGTGGCACATTTCAATCTTGAGTTACATCAGATGGATGTAAAGACGGCGTTTCTCAATGGTAACATTGATGAGACGATCTATATGTTGCAACCAGAAAACTTTGTGTCTGGAGACCCAAAGAATATGGTTTGCAAACTTAAGAAATCCATCTATGGACTCAAACAAGCATCTCGACAATGGTATTTCAAGTTTCATCAAGTGATCATCTCGTTTGGTTTTGAGATGAATTTGGTCGATGATTGTATATACCATAAGTTATGTGGGAGTAAATATATTTTCATGGTTTTGTATGTCGATGACATCTTGCTTGCCAGCAGCGATATGGGCTTATTGCACGAAACCAAGAAATTTCTAGCTAAGAATTTTGAGATGAAAGATCTTGGTGAAGCCTCTTTTGTATTAGGTATTCAGATACATCGAGATCGCTCTCGAGGTATTCTTGGATTATCACAAAAGAGCTATATCGAAAAGGTTCTTAAAAGATATGGCATGCAAGACTGTAAACTAGGAGATACCCCTGTGGCTAAAGGAGACAAATTTAGTCTCAATCAGTGCCCTAAGAATGAGTTTGAGAAAAGGGAAATACAGAAGATTCCTTATGCTTCAGTAGTAGGGAGTCTAATGTATGCTCAAGTTTGTACGCGTCCGGATATTGCGTACATTACTGGGATACTAGGCAGATATTTAAGCAATCCAGGAATAGACCATTGGAAAGCAGCTAAACGGGTCTTACGGTACTTACAGAGAACAAAAGACTACATGCTCACATATTGGAGTTTGGCTAATCTGGAGATCATTGGGTATAGCGACTCCGATTTTGCTGGATGCCAAGATAGTATGAAATCTACATCAGGCTATATTTACATGCTAGCTGGAGGTGCTGTCTCCTGGAAGAGTGCTAAACAGTCACTTATAGCCTCTTCCACGATGGCAGCTGAATTCATAGCATGTTATGAGGCATCCAATCATGGGGTATGGCTGCGGAATTTTGTCACGGGGCTGTGTATAGTGGATGATATTGAAAGACCACTAAAATTATTTTGTGACAATAAATCGGCAGTTTTATATTCCAATAATAATAGGAGCTCGTCGAAGTCGAAGCACATCGACATCAAGTTCCTAGTTGTTAAAGAAAGAGTTCAAAGTGGACAGTTGTCTATAGAGCATATCGGTATAAACTCCATGGTTGCGGATCCGCTTACTAAGGGATTGCCACCCAAAATGTTTCATGAGCATACTGCTCGTATGGGTGTTTTGGCAATTGATAGTATTCAGTTTTAAAGGGAGTTTGTAATTTCAGATGCTTTTATAATATAGATAATTTTTCAATTTATGAGGTTATTTTCTGCAGAAATAAAGTCTTTGGTTTAATTTACACTCTGATTTTAGTATGGTTTGATCTCACTAACGTTTAAGGGTGGACCAGTTGGAAATAGGCATGTTAAGATCATATTGCATGAAATTTCCATGCTACATATCCACATTGTCGCGGGTGCGTGGCGTCGCGGCGAAATATTCCACTTTAAAATCTAGGCAGGTGTGTATGGTATCTATTTGGCAAATGTGGGGAGATAAAACATATTGTCTTTTGTTGGTAGAAAATGGAATGGGAGTCGCCACCTAGTATTTTGGTCACTAGGAACCCTAACTGGTCTCAGAGATTGGGTACGGGGACTGGTTGCGTAAAGGGAAGGTATTAGCACCCCAAATACGCCCTACCTAAGGTAAGCTGCATTGTTTATTTGTCTGATAAAATTCAAGGTCTTGCTGTGTTTCCTAGTTGTTGGTCCGTCTATGGTTCAAGAAAAGTCCTCCTCAATAAGGAGATCCTTATCTTATCGGGTAAAGCCAAATCGTTTTAACGTCAATGTAAAAAACATATTTAATCAGGAATACGTTTTACATATAAATTCGTAATCCCACATATTAAAGGAAGACAAAAATATATTTTTTTAGAATTTTTGAAATATTGGCCTAGTTCTCATGGCTTGAATAAACTGGTTATTAAAGCCAAAATGCATGCTAATACATATATTGTTTTTGAAACTTTCTTTGTTGTATGAAAACATGGTGTTATAATATATATATATATATATATTGGAGATACTAGGCCGTATGCATGAAAACAAAACATTTTAAAATTATTTTATTTTTTATGTCTTGACGAAAATCGGGTATTTTAATACCGGATTTGTATCTTTACAGTATAAAAATACAACCAAATATTAATCCACTTTGATAAAAAATATGCAGAAAAAATCGAAAATATTTTTAAAGGTATTTAGAAAATTTTTGGAAAGCAAAAAATATTTTTTTTTTTGAAAATCTTTGACGCTTTGACGAAAACCGGGTATTTTAATACCGGAATTGTATCTTTACAATATAAAAATACCAACCGATATTAATCAAAAATAATAATAAAGTTACGGAAAATCACATATTTTTTTGAAATAAGTTTTTCAGAATTTTCTTAAATTTTTTTTCATATATATATATATATATATATATATATATATATATCTATATATAAATAAAACAAAAAACAAAATAATATATATAATATATAATATTAAATGGGCTGGGCTGGTCCGGCCCAACCAACTGGGATGGGCCGGGCTCAGCCCCAAAGATGTTGGGCCGATCTTGGCCCAAAACAAATTTGGGCCGAGAACGGCCCAAACTAAAATGCTTCTTCCGTCTGGGCCGGTACCGGCCCAGACATGCAAGGCTGGGCCAGCATCGGGCTGGCCCAGGAAGACAGCCCAGCGGGGGGGAGAATTATTTTCTCCCCCCCTGCCTCTTGCATGCAGAACGATTCTGCATGCAGGAGGCCGACGCCTGCAACCTAAATGCAGAGGTGAAAGGAAAAAAACAGAAAACCGTACCTGGCGTGGAGGAGGCGGTCGTGTTGCCGGTGCTGCGGTGGAGGTTGGTGGCGGTGTCAAGCGGCGCTGTGATTCCAACGGCAGTTCCAAGCGCCGCTGTCCAGGCGTGCCTCCCTCGGTTTCGGCAGCGCGGCGGGTGGTCGGCCAACATCTTCGGTCGGTGGTCCAACGACATGGGGCCTCGGGTTGGTCGGTGGGCTAGAGGGACCAACAACTTAAACAAATGTTTCTTTTTCCTTCTTCCCCGCTGCATGTTCGGGGGGAAGAAGAAAGGGGAACAGTGCCGTTCAAAACGGCACCGTTCAGCCCTTTGTTTTTTTTTTTTTTTTTAAGTATGAAACGGCGTCGTTTTGGATAAAACGCGCCGTTTCATTTAAAAAATGGCGCCAGAACGCGCCAAATTTCAAATCGGCCCTCAATTATCTTGTCCCTTCAATTGAATCCCTGCCGAATTCGAACGTCGTCCCTATATTTGGCCGCCTTTTTCACTTTGGTCCTTGGCCTTTGATTTCTGCAATTGAGCCCTTAATTGATCAATAAACTTCCAATTTCTTCAATTAAGCCCCTGATTCAATTAATTCCAGCCCCCCTACGTGCGCGCCTCTTCAATTTTGGTTCCTGGTCTTGGATTTCTTCAATTAAGTCCCTAATTGGCCCTTAAACTTCAATATTTATGCAATTAAGCCCCTGATTTGACTTAATAAATTCCTAAAAATATATTTTGGCCCCAGAACTTAAATTTCTTCTAATTAAAGCCCAAATTGACTTAAAAATCAATTTTTCTTGCAATCAAATCCCCTATAAATTTATTTAAAAATCCAATTAAGTCCATAAACATCCAAATTTGGGCTTTTCTCCTCAAATTCCAAATTTTCCTTCTCAACATGGCTCTCTTTCTCCAAGAATATACTGTCAAAAATCCAATCTTTGTATTTTCCGACCATTTTCTGAGCGCTTTTGCCTCCTGTTATTTTTTCTTACCCTCCTTTGGCTATATATATATATATATATATTTTTATATATATATATATTTTGTAGGGGGACCCAAAAATGGGTTACAACACACATCATGATCCATGTCATTTAATTGTATTCGCATACGTGACCTTTGATAGGTTGAGTTACGATAATTGTAACGAAAACCGCTTAGATCCTATGTTGGTATGATTACTGGACCGGATTGGTTATAGATACATTTGTTAATGACAGCAAAGATTGAGCTCATTTAGTTATTTTTGCAAAACATAATTATAAGGTTATACATATAGCCCAAGTGGGAGATTGTTGGATCATTAATCCAACGTTGGGCTTATATGAGAATAATTATGTGTTTGTGGACTGTCAAATAAGGTGAAGCCTAATTAAAAATGATCTGCTAAGTATTTTTAGGCAATTGGGTTTTGATGTATCTAATAGGGTGTGGACCTTTAATGTGTAGAGATTAAGGGGTTATTCCTAATTTTAGTGATGGGTTAAAATAGGAATACCAAAGGGTGGGAATGCCAAAAGGCATGAATACCAAAAGGCACTTGGTTGCCTATATATATGGTCATGGTCTCCAGATTACATGTTTTTTCTATTGTTAATTCTCATACTGACATCCCATTATCAGAGAGAGAAACAAAAAAAAATAAAAGGGTTAAGGCAAAAGAGAGAATCAAAGGGCTCTCTAAGATGAACGTGTTAATCTGGAAGGCCATCCGTACGATTCTAGATAGCGACTTCCGGATATGGATTTAGGTACGCTTCCGCTTTATGGTTTATGCAATTTATACGTTCTTGATAATTCGACATGAATATCAATTTCTATATGCTATGAAATACTAGATCTAACATAACAAACCTGGCCATAACTTAAAAAACACGTCAGCAAGGAACCAAATGGAATTCAAAATTAAAGGGATTATAGAAATTATTTTTTAAAATATTTTTTTGTTTGAAAATATATTAAAATATTTTTTTTAATATTTACATTTTAAAATAATTTCAAAAAAATTAAAAAAATTAAAAATTTTATAAAACAATAATGTAACTAAGATAGCCCATCTGAAACCATGGTGAGATTTTTATAATAGTATATACTGTTTATTTGTTTTTTTTAGATTAATATAAGTATTTGTATCAGTTTGCGTATATCTTAATTAATTTTATAAATTTTAAAATTAATAATTATATAATTTTTTTGTGGTTATAAAATTTATAAAACTCAATAGCTAGAAAACGATTTCATAAATTGATTACATGAGCTATATAACAGCCAGTTGTTGAATGCCTAAGAGTTCGCTTTTCTTTTATTTTTTCCAATGTTGTGATAATTGAGTCAATTGACAACTTGGCTTTGATTTTGACCAAGTGATCAATTAGAGGGAGAGTATAGTAGTAATGGACACAAGGGAAACCAATTCCTCAGACTATTTGGGTCCTGAATTAAAGAATTTGGATTTTGCCTATTTTGTAGGTGGCATTGTGACAGGGTTTTTTTTTTTTTTTTTATAACCTTGGCCTTTTTTTTTCCACCTCTTACCCCTGACACAGGCAGCGAAGACTTGGCTTCTCCTTTTGAAGTAAATTGACAAGGTCAGTTTCCTTTTTCTTTTTTTTTGGGTAAAATACATTTTAAGTTCTTATAAACTCAGCAATATTCAATTGCTATATTTAAAATTTCTTGATCTTAATCCTGTAGTTTTGAAGAAAAAAATTAATGGCTCTGGTTGTTAAATTGCTAAATGAAAGTTACCAACGAACCCACTTTTTAATCAGTTGATCTTTAAAAATTTTCATGAGACTTTATTGTTGGTGTAGAAGTTTGGAAGAAAAAAAAGAAAGGATAACATAGAAATTTTGAAGAAGAAAAGAAGAAGAAGAAAACGAGTGATAAATAGGGCACTCAGTTAGGTACCCTTTCCTATTTATTAACAATCGATCAATCAAGTTAGAATTTTTGAAAATTATAGAGATAATATTGTAAACTTTTAAACTGCAAGGGTTAAAGTGGAATATTTCTGAATATACTAAGGTTAAAATATAGTTTACCATTTCAAATCTCTCCCCTTTATTACGGCCATGATCGGAATATTAATTAAAAGAAACAAAAACATTTAGCTAAAACATTGAACAATACTTACATAATTACTTTGGGATTATAATAGTGTCATGATATTTTTTTCATTCAAGTTTATTCCTTTTTAATCTATCTTTTTAAATTGGATTGACTTAGGATCGGACATTATAATTCGCTTCAATTGACTTCATGTTAGGTTATGAAGGTGGTAGAGGTAAAATCTAGAGTTCATTTGATGCTTGATTTAGAAAAAAAAAAACAATTCAATTTCATTTATCTTAAACAATTGAAGATTTAAGGACCAATCTAATTTAAAACTGAAATTATTGTATAAGGATTAAATTGAACGAAAAGGATGAAGTGGTTGTCACGTGTAACACACGTACCAGCATGAGAAGGGCCATAGTATTTTAGCGGTGAGTGCGGCGACCTACAACCTCCATTGCCCAACCTTTTATGGTGTTGTTTGATTTGTTTCTGTGTCCTCTTCTTTTCAAGGCAACGTATATACATGAAGGAGGTCTAGTTTGGTTCAGACAACCCAATCTTTCTTTCTTTCTTCTCCCTTTTCTTTTCCCTCTCCTTCTCTTGATTTTTGCACCTAAACCTCTCCAAAATTACATAGTAGTTTATCATTTGTTTTTTTATGTCAATATCAGTTCTCAATCTTTGAATTCAGTTTTTTTTTTTATCATTCAATATTAAGTTAGTTGGGAATTGGGTTTTATAAAAAAAAATTCCATTGCTTTATCTCGATATCATGAACCGAATCACAAATGTGGTAGGTTACCAGGGTTAACTCTGTTTTTTTTTTCATTTTTATTCTTCAACGTTGGGTTGTTCGAGAATTGAGATTCATATTTTTTTTTATTTTGCTTTATATATAGTTATCTCGGTATCGTGACCCGGATCGTAGATTTCGCATACTAACTTAGGTGGAGTCAAGGTTTTTTTGTCCTCTTTCTTAATGTAATTTTTTTTTTCAATTTCATCCTTCAATATTAAGTTGGTTAAAATTGAGTTTTATGATTTTTTTATTTTTTTTATGGAGTTATCTCACTATCATGACCTCGGTCCAAGTTTGGCAAATTAGTCTTAGTTAACTTGAGTTATTTTTTTGGATACTTTTTGTTATTTGATTTTTTTTTTCAAAATCATATTTTAATATTAGGTTAGTTAATTATTGAGAAAGTCAACAGAATAATTTAATCTAAAAAATATTAGGTGAAGCTTACAATAGTTAAAAATTCTTTTTAAAATATTTAAGATTGCAAAACTAATACTCTATTAACAAATGCCCCCACAAAAGATAATCAAGGTAGTCAATTTAGAACCTCACTAGTCATTTGACAAGCACTTCGTTATGAGTTGGATTTTTTTTTGACAATAAAATAAATATACAAACATTTTCAACCCATTGTTTTACAAAAAAATATACTCATAATTATAAATAAAAAAACATATACATATATTCAATTAAATAAATTAATAATCATTAACAACAATAACAAGTATTTAAACACTTTTCTCCCACTCATCTCATTGTGGTTTGAATAATTTTTTTTCTAACTTCATTTGTAAATGTTATTAAAAAATATATAGTGTATCAAAAGACTAATGTTTACATAAATACATATAAAATCTCAAATTAATTTTTAACATAGTAGAAAAATAAAATAATAATATAGTTGTTACAATGAAACACTATTTACTTTTGTTTTTGTATAATAATTTTTCAAAAAAAAAGTGTAAAGACAAAATTACAAAAAAAAAGAAAAAATGGTATAAATAGATAAGTGTGAGAAATAAATATTTCCTGTAAAAAGTAAAAAATAACATTTTTTTTCTAAAAAAGTATAAAGAAAAAAAAACTAACAAAAATATTACAAAAAAAATGAAGATAAAAAAAATTGATAAATAAACCAAGTGTAATGTCAAAAATATACCAAATATAAAGGAGAAAAAAACACGAAAAATTACAAATTTGTCAGCATTACAGTAAAATAATTGGATAAAATTTAAATTATACAGAGAGTTTCTTTTAGTATATATGTATAATAATCTTTTCCATAGCTAGTATTATCTGCCCTCTAAATCCCAATTTGTCTATACTCTATACATGGGTAGTTTGCTTGCTACCCTTGATGGAAAACTTGCAAAATGTCTCGATGATCGAGTCCTATCCTCGTACGTATTTATTTGCCTATTGTCCAAGCGGTTGGACACAACACCAAGCCTTGGGCCACCCACTCCTATGCAATACTAGTGGTTGCGTGCAAAACACCAAAATTTAAGATTATTCCAAAAATTTATTTCACCTAATACAGAGAAGAAGCCTGTGACTTGGAAAATTTGCTCAACTATACAACGATACTTCGTGCTATAACCATTATTCCCAAAAAAAGATGAAGGCGACTCCAACTAAAGGCCGGATATTGAGAGCAATTTAATGAACAATTAGACATGAAGATTATTGAAAAGTTCCCTCAAGAAAGAAATTTCATGTATGGCTCACTTGAAGAATCAACGGTGGAATTCCTCAACTAAACTGCAGCCTGGAGGGATGTCCGAGCAATCTCCAGAGCCTCTTCAACTGAAGATGCTGACTGAAGCTTGGATTTATCAACAATAGGCTGGCTCTTTGCAAGTTCAGGGAGTAGTTGAAATTCCTGAAACATTACATGCAGAACAAGATTATAGTTTGACAAGCAGAACGTGTTATAGTATGTCATTCATAACGGGGATATGGCTGGAAGTGTGCTGTTCTTCGTAAAATGTAAAATGAAAAATAACTGACCGCTGATTGCTTATCCCAACAACCAAGTCTAATGTTATGTTTGGTATGACTTTGCAGATGGATTTAAGTTTTTTTTTTTTTTTTACTCAAATAAAAGTCACAGTATGTTTGGTTAGAAATAACTTTTAACCTAAATCAAGAGCTTGTTATAAAATTACGTCAAAATCTTGAATTAATCAAAAAGTTGAATTTTTTAACTTTTAACTTGTGAATTTTAACCTTCACCACGTTACTTCTTTACAGAAGTTGCTTTGCGTCATTTTATCAATCAAATATAAGTCATTTTAACTTATTTTTCATGCTAGTTATTTATGAAAAACAACTTGGATTATGACTCTAAAGTCAAAAGTTGTGACTCATATGGTATCCCAAACGGACTCTAAATAGGTTTAAATCATACCTCAGGACTTCCACTTTCAAGGAGAACTCCTTTCAGTTTGCCTGTGGGGGAGTACATCATCTCTCAGCAAACAACATTCATGAAAAGGTGAGAGAGAGCAATATATGAGACAATAGGCAGCAAAAACAAAATGCATTTACCAGAATCTATCCAGAAGGTGGCAATTTTAGGATCGAAATTCCCTACTTGAATTGTCTCTCCAACTGCCAATAAGAGAAAACACGAACCAAGATGTAAAGCAATATAATTAAAATACACCATAATGTGACAAAAAGATTAGAGCACAACATGTTTGTACCATTGTCTCCAAAGAACTGCCACCATATTTTTCTTGGGCTCCCTTCATACTCAAAAACCCTCGAATAAAAATATGGGAGATAATCATATCTGGATGCCATGCAGAAACACAATCATTAAAAAGGGCATTTCAACAAGGAATGAAAGCACTTTAAGCACATTTCAAGCCCCGGAACTGTGACCAATTAAAAGAACCAAACTTACGAGCTAGTATGAGCAGTAAGTAGTGATTTGACACAATGCTGAGCTGATCGCCGAGCATGGTCTACATGTTCAACTCGTGCCATGCGGTTATACATCTGTTCAAGGTCATGCATATTTTCAGACTATATATAAAAGACCACAAAATCATTTATGAAAAGTATACCTTTAATGGGAATGCTGCTACATCTCCAATTGCAAAAATCCCAGGAATACCTGTCCTGAACTGACCATCAACCTGAGATTCAAAAGTTCCAAGTGCATGGACAATAGATGTGAATAAGAAATATCATGATTTTCAGAACTGCAATGACAATCAAAACATGATTATGCTCATGGGATAATGCCATCGTGACAGAATCCCCGGAGTATTACACTGATTGGGTAAAGCAAGCAAGTTTCATGCAGAAATAATAATATAAACATGCTCAGATGTTGCCGTAGTAAGTGCAGGGCTGGAAATTTCAGTGAAGACAACAAAACGAATGTTGTTGAACCATGCTCACCTGTATTCCGCCAACACTGTTATTTAACCCCAGCCTTTCAAAGGGACCAACAGCTGGTTTTGCCCCAATACCAATTATTACCTGCAAAATGAAAAGGAAAAGGACATTTATTATATGCTTCTGAAACTTTCTTTTGGTTGGGGTGAGGAGGAGGGGGCATGCTCCCTCCATCATGTCTCTATCCTGGAAACATCTTGCTTTGTTTTTATATTAAGGTGCATGAATATTATGCCAAAAAAGTGTGAAAGGCATTTAAAGCATAAAAACCATTGAAGATGTAGCTGAAAACTTGCCGTGTCTGCTTCTATAGTAGATCCATTTTCAAGTTTAATGGCAGCTACATGCCCATCAGAACTGGCTTCTAAGTTCTTGATAGAGGCTCCCTGGTCACCAACATGAGAAAATCAGCATTCCTGTGGTAAGGTTATGATAAGATCATAATATACCTATTTAACATTAATTGAGAGCGCGAGAGAGAGAGAGTACCTTTATGAACTTAACACCATTTTCTTGATATAATTCTTCATATTTTTGAGCAAGTGAAGGAGTGAAAAGCCTTTGCATAAGATGATTCTCTGGGAAAATGATCTACATCAAAGAACCGAAAAGAAATTAGATTAAAGTTTTAGCCAGTCAGATTATCTATGAAAGGGTTCTACAAGCAAATAGCAGTATTGCATGCACACTTGAGACCTAGCAAGTTGATGTAAATATTCCTTTGGTGAACACAGGTAACTTGTCTTCTGCTATCATCTAAAGGGTCATGTTACAATCCAAAGTAATTTGAAAGATAAATGTGATGCACCCAATAGTGGGGACACCAGACCTACACCACAGATTACACGATTATATAGACAGAGACGATAGAGGATAGCCCGGCTCGTTACTCTTTGGTTGGGAGACTGAGCTCATCTAGGCCCATTCAATTGTATTATTATTTGAGTTATTTATTTAGACTTTTTTATATTAAACAATATTATTTGGTGGTTGTTTACAGGGTTTATTATTTACATGTGACTTTTGAGATATTACGAGGAGTTTCGATTATTTTAATAAAATTTGCAAAGTTGCAGATTTTTCCAACCTATTCTCTCTTCTTCAATTCTCTTATCTTTGTTTGGCCTTTTCTTCTTAGGTTTTTTCTTTTCTTTTCTCTTTTAGCTTTAAAATCTCTTTTGTTCCACATCAGCAGCTGGTGGAGACACCAGACCTACACCGCAAATTACACGAATATATGGACGACAACGACAAAGGATGGCCCAACCCATTACTCTTTGGTTAGGAAACTGAGCCCATCCAAGCCCATTCAGTTGTATTTTTATTTGAGTTATTTATTTAGGCTTTCTTATATTAGACTATTATTTAGCGGATTGAGCCCAGTAGCTGGTTGTTTTTAGGGTTATTGTTTATATGTGACTTTTGAGATACTATAGGGAGTTTTTGATTATTTGATAAGATGACATACTATTTGTCTCTCTAAATTCTCCTTCCTAGCTATAACAACTTTTTTATTTGCTATAAAAGCTTCTTTGCTATAAAAACTTGTTGCTTTCTATGCTTTAATTCTCTTAGTTTATTGTTCTGCATCACCCATTTTCCAGATGCCATGCAGGCACGGGACATAATTCTGTCCTATACATTTTTGAAAGATTGCCCAGTATGCAACAAATGGAGGGGATAACTTCTGATAGCACAAGGAGTATCAAATGAAATAAGAACTGCATCAAGTGGGTGTTGTACAAAACCAATATAATGGAAACAATGGTTTGTTGATATTGGATAATCAGATGTCCGAGGATAAATTTGGTCCAAAATGCTAGGATGGGAATGGTTAATTAAGGAAGTAGCATTAACCAATATTCAAAAAAACCAAGTTAAAACTCATTATGGATGACCAAAATTTTCAATACCAGTGTATCAAAACTGTAAATGAATCCAAATACAATAGAAGTTCTAAGCAACATGAGTACATACCGTAGTGTCAAGTTTCCAAGCAACAGCTGCTGCAGCTACTTCCATGCCAATATAACCACCACCTACAATAACCAACTTATGTGCCTTCTCCTAAACAAATGGAAAGTTTGTTATAGCAATAGAATTTAACTATTAAGCAATCTTGGAAATAGACATGCAGCTCATAAGATATAAATTATGAGCTTTGAACTTTCAAGCAGAGTTAGCATTGGAGGCGTAAACCTTAAAACATTACCAGATAACGTCATGGAAAGGAAAAAAAACACTCAACTCAATTAAGGCCCCTTCCCAAACAAAAGACAATCATTAGAATGCAAGAGCATGAATGCAGGAGCACATTTCTTTTCTGATAACTCAACAAACCATTTGTATTTATGAAATTTGAAAAACTTCAAGACATGCATCTTCAAACTCCTAAACCAAATATGGTGCTAGAAACAGAAAATCCCTTGCTAGCTTCATTAGAAATAAAACAAGATGATTCTCAGTCTGTCCAACTGAGAATGAAGACATCTTTGAAAGGAAGCTAGAACTCAATCAAGTGAAAACTAAACACTCAATCTTCTGTACAATGCGGTGAGCACCAAAAAGAGGAGATGAAATTTCAGGGATCCTCATACGGTAGTAACACCACAGGGGTCTGGGATTTTCATTATCTAACAAGCAAAGCAACAATTGAACTGAAATTGAGAGAACATATATTGTCAAATGATATGACACAAGCATAATGAAAGTATCATTACCAAAGACGATATTAATGAGTCAGCATCTGCCACATCCCTTATATAGTGAACACCAGGTAAATTTCCTCCGATCTTCTCTGGAAATCTATAGCCCATGCAAATTGGACAAGTTACATTCAATATTTCATAGAAGACAGAACTGGTAACTAGATCAAACTATTGAGAGTACCTAGAGGCAGAACATCCTGTAGCAACTATAAGAGTTCCATACTTGAGCAGCTTGCCTGATATCGTCGTTGCTGTTTGTTTTTCAATATCAATGCCTGTCACAGGATCTTCATATAACATCTAAACAAGAAAAATAAAAGGGGTTATAAATGTCAAATTGCTAATACCAGAATTATATATATATATATATATATATATATATATGCGCCATATATATCTCAGCATGTGAAAAGTTTGTGATTTGTTTGCCAATCAATTAAAAATAAGTTTCGTATTTATTTATTTATTTCCATGCATGATATCCAAGATAACAATATTTCCAATCTAAACTACTTGAAAAGAAAACTATGTTTGAGAGAACAAAAGGAAGGAAAGAAAAAAAAATTACCTCAATTCCTTTCTCTTTATACCAATCTGGAGTTTGCCTTTCCCCGCCAGATCCAACACAAGTATGAAAACCCTAAACCATAATAAAAACCAGAAAATTATATTGATTTTTTATATTAACACTGAATTAACAGTTGGTACAGTACTTTTAACAAAAAAAAAAGACTGGATCAAATAATGCAAGTTAATACAAACAGTTCCCAAAATGCCTAAATTAAGAGAAATTGTACAAAAAGAAATTGAGTGACAAGTACTTACAGGCAATCGCGCTGGCTTCTTATCAAGTGGAAACAGATATGCTTTAGTCAAAGCTGGTCTCTCATATGGTGCATATGCCTACAACAAAAACAACAACAACACACCAAAGAAGAAAAATCACAATAAAATGATAAAATTCACATAAGCATTTTTCACTATCAAGTTTGTTAAATTGAACAAAGAAGAACCTCTCTGGTAACAATACAAAGCTTTCCATCAGCCATTCCATGATCCACAAAACTCCTCGCCGCATATCCCGCTGCATTTCCACCACCAACAATCACATACTCTCTATTTTCATTAGCGAAGGAGGAGGAGGAAGCAGCAACGACGTGGTTTCGGAAGAAAGTCTTGAATCCGATTGAAGAAGAAGGAGAAGACTGGAGAGTTCGATGAAGAGAAGGAGACGACTGTGGACACCAGAGAGATAAGCCGTGCTTAAACGACATCGGATTGGAGGATATACTGCTGCCGCTCGCCATTATTAATCTACGTGCTGTGAGTGTGTAAATTCAACAAAATCACAAAAAATCAGGCCAAGTAAATGAAAAGGGAAGAATTATCTAGCTAGCTAGCTGGAGAGAAAACCTTGAGACATTGGAGATGCTGTGATCGCACTAATTTATACTAGTAGTATAGATAAGAAAAATAATAAAATTATTAAGATTTAAGAGAGGAGACTGCGTTGTGCTGTGATGTTTGGCTCTAGCAAAGGGTCAAGGGTCACTTCAAGATGATACGAGAGTGTGTTGAGAGTATTATTATTCTACTGCCTGTCGGCCAAAGGCGAGGTGGAGGGAGGAGGGATGGACTCACTGACGCGGTCATTGCGGAGTGGTTCGTTTACTGTATCTGTGTGTGATTTTTGTTTTCTGGGCCAGGCTCGTTAGTCGTTACGACTCCGACAAGTAGTGTTTTGTAGAGGAACAGTGTGTTAGTACGGGAGGCCCATTTGGATGGATTTTAGAAGAAAGCCTGGACTGGAAGCCATGAATTTGGGCTTCTTACAGATTGTGTGTTCGCACTTTGTTGAACAAGGAAAAGGCTCAGGACTATTTAAAACGGGGCTAAGAGCAGTCTCGTGTGTCTCATCTAAGCTATTCGTGGCCCAGGTTGGATTCTCATCTATTTTATGAAGTCCTAAGAAAGCAAAAATGTACTTTCATGGGGTCGGATGATGAATTGCAAAAAAAAAAAAAAAAAAACCATGAAAAGAGCTTAGTCTAAATGCAAAATATTTTCAATAAAAACAAGAGATAGATAGAAAAAAAAAAGGGAGATGAAACCGCAATGTTCGCACAGAAACAAGATTTGCAAATGACAATGAAAAAGGCTCAAAACTATCTCATTATATATATATATATATATATATATATATATATATATATATATATATATATATATATATATATATATATGTGGGATCAAAGTTTTACTTTACACATGCATATTTTACTCTGAATTGCTGTAATTAAGGTACTATTTTTCTTTTACCACAAAAAATTATTGGATTGGCTATTAAGGATATCAGTCTTTTCACAAATTTTATTAATTATTATGAAATTGATTGAGTATAAATCAATCTTTTATATTTTTTTAGCATTATGAATAACTAAATTACCCTTAAAAGAAAGACTTAATTAAAAAGTGTCGAAGAATGTTTTAGTATCTTCAGTTAGCTAAAGAAAAATTTAGTATTTTAATAAATATAAATTATTATTAAGAACAAAAAATGGATGGCGTGTGGGATAAATCATGCTTTTTCAGATGATGCATAAAGCGTCGCCTGACTGTCAAATGCCGACTTCCACAGTTGCGTTCGAGTTGTCACTATAGTCCCTCCATCCTTGGACTAGGCGAGAGGTCAATGGATCTTTGATTTGGTATTTACAACCTTCTTTTTTTTCTCTCTCTCTTCTCATCGATTTTCGCACTTGAACTTCCAAATTCTCAAACAACCTTTCAATTTGTTTTTCTTTCAGATATGGTCCATATTTTTTTTATTATTATTTGTTTTATTTAAAATAATTTATAAAATTAGATTTTTTTAATTTCACCATTTTTTAATTTTATCATTTGTTAGATTTGGTCCCAATTCTTTTGATTAATATTTATTTTAGTTGAGATAAATTTTAAGATTGATTTTTTTTTATGATTTCATCCTCCTTCAATTATTTTTGTATCAAATTTGATCCTTATTTTTTTTATTGCTATTTTTTTTACTTTGATAAATTTTTAAAATTTATATCTTTTTTCTATTTTTATCTTTCAATATTAAGTTGGTTGGAAATTGAGCTTCTTAATTGAGTCCAGGTCTAGAATTTCATGAGTTACAAGTTTGGAATATTAAACTAGGTTTAGAAGATTCGTCCAAGGTTGTTTTTTTTAAAAAAAAACTCATGTTTTTTTCAATTTCATCTTTTAGCATTTGTTTTTTCATATTCATCATTTAGATTTTATTTAATTGGAGTTTTTCCTCTTCTATTTTTTTATTTGCTTTCTATATGATTTTTCACTAATTTTGAAAATGACTCGAGTTATCTTAAATATTTTTATTTGTCATTCTTTGTTAAATTTAGCTTTTTTAAAGAAGTTTTTTTGAATAAAATTAAATTAATTGATTAAATATAAGCATGATATGCTCACTTCAAGATATTTTGTTTAGTTTGTTTTTCAGGATCATTACTCTGATTGCATTGTAGCCTCTTTTGGTTTCGTCGTAAAGCCTTTCGCAGTGGTGTTAAAACCATCTCGATAAACTCTTTTTAATGATAGGATGATGTCCATGGCGGAGTGATGATGAGTCTCTAATGGGCTTCTTTCTTCTCCTCCCGATTGCGATATTGGCAGCTTATTTTTATAGTTAATTATTGCTATTTTTTTGTTTGTTTTATTTACTATTGATGTCTTTTTTTAATCGTATTATTAAATTAACTGAGTTTATTGAACCAAATCAAGTCGATGACCTAGGTCTTAGATTTTTGACACGATCAAAAGATTGATGTCTTCTTCCAAGTGCAGGAGTGTCGAAGTAATAAATAACCCGGCAAAACCGGGGTCGAACCACAGGGAGGTTACTTGTATAAATTATAAATAACAATAATACAACAACAATAGTAACAACAACAACAACAATAATAATGATAATAATAATAGTGAAGAAGAAGAGGAAGAAGTTGATGAGAACTTTTGAGATGGAAGATTAACGTAGGATTAAACAATGATAACAACAAATGTCAAGGTTAGAGGATCCACTAATGGTACTTCAAACAAGTATAGTATAAACTCTTGTTATTCAATTGGAAACCACACACAAAGGAGGTTCCAATCAGATTATAAATTGTTAACATGATTACATCAGTTATCTTATTCGAATAATGCTAATACTTGTAAATGTTTTCAGGCATTCATGATTATAATTTATGTTAACAACAAATCAAGTTTCTTTCATAGCTCAGGTGTCGGTTATACCATACAGTATGGGCTATGAAAGTGCCAAGTATTTGTTGTACCAAGTGTTATACAACATAAATCTAGATTAACCATTTAACAAGCAAAGTATTAAAAGTGAATAAGATAACAAATATAAAGCATGTTAGTATCCAACATTAAAGTCCATGTTGAGTTTATATTATACTTATCCTTACACCATTAGTGTAACCTTTTCACCTTGACATAATTAACTTAGCTAGACATAATGAAATAAAGAGACATAAATAAACAAGGAAAGGAAATGAAAAGCATAAGCAAGAAATTAATATAAGCAAAACTTAAGCATTACAAAATATAAAGAGAGAGCAAGAGCATGATCTTGATATGAAAACCAAGATGCCTAAATACATGGCAAATGCCTCCTTTTATAGGCCAAAATTCGAAACTATTGATTTGTTGACTAATTGATGAGTGGGTGGCCACATCTTGACTTGGTGACAATTCTTATCTTCTTGTCTACCAAAAACATCATTAATGACGTCATAATTTGAACAAACTTGAATAATGAAAGTTCTAGGAAATTGTCTCATCTTTCCAGGGTAAAAATTTGAGATCATTTGGACTTCTAGAACTTGAGATATGGGCTGAACACTGAATAGTGTCCGGGCTGCATGACAGATTCAGACTTCTTTGTTGTTGCTACAATTTGGACTTGAAAACAACCTTTTTAAATCTTGGGCTCCACATAAAAGTTGTAGGCCTATGTCTTATCTTTCCATCCATATAAAATGGACCTAAATCCAAGATCTACAGCTCCAGAAATGACCCAATTACCGAACTGTGTTCCAGTTTGGACTGCACCAGCATCTCTTTGGCCATCTTTTTGTCCTTTCAATTTCTGTACTTCAACTCATCAATCAATTCTTTCATTTATGTGATATGCCTGCATTTAAGATGAACATTTACCATAAATTAAAGGTATCTTATATAATTAGATATGTTATTATAAAACATGCTTTAGTTAAGGAGTTATTGATACTTTAAATGCAAAATGATGATATAAAACCTTGAAACAACGAACACTGACAAACCTGAAACACACTTAAACAAATATAAGAAATAACAGAACAAAATATTATGCTAGAAATAAAACTAAAAGACACAAGGATTCACAAACGAAGGCTCAAATCCAATCTAAGCTTTTTACGGCTTTCTGTAGTTGACCAATTTATGCGACTCATGGATGGATCAATTACAGGGGTGAAAGATTGTAGTTTGTCGATCAATTGTTCAGCAGTAGCAGCAGATATTATGATTTGGCATGCCGACGATGTTAGAAATTCCTGTTCCACAGCTTGATCAAGAAAAGACAACAAAGTATCATAAAAACCATTAACATTGAACAAACCTATAGGTTTATGGTGAATGTGAAGTTGGGCCCAAGAGGAAATATGAAAGATCTCTTCCAATGTGCCCAGACCACCTGGTAAGGCAATGAAGGCATCAGCATGGTTAAACATTGTATTCATTCGATCAAAAATTGTGGAGACCTGTAGTTCCTCTCCAATTGTTCTTCCAATGATGTCCCCTTTCGTTAAAGCTTCGGGGACGACCCCCAAAACTTGACTACCTCCTAAAAATGCAGCTATTGCCACACCCCCCATTAACCCAAGGCCGCCTCCCCCATACACTAAATGAATCTTTTTCTCAGCTAGTACCTGGCCAAGATGATTTGCTGCTTCTAAAAAAGCTATTTCCTTCCCAGGACTGGATCCACCGAAAACACAAATATTTTTTATGTGATAACTTGAGGAACCTGCCATTTCTACACGCTTCTAAATCTGTCTAATGTAAGGATTGAGTAGAAATGAGGGGAAGGAAGAGGAGATTTTATAGATGCGAAATTGAAAATGCAATCATATCACCTATATGTAGGCCAGCTGGAGTCACACACTCTCTCTCTCTCTCTTTATTTATTTATTTATTTGAAAAAGCATGTGTATGTACAGGTAGTTGTGATTGTGGCTCACATCTTCCCTTGGTTTTACGTCCAAGAACGGCTTAAACGCCCTCTATGGGTCGGGGATAGGCTTCCCATCCAGTTTTCTTAAAAACTGGCAAACAAGGTCTTTTTTAGTCAGATTCCCAAGACTAAGTCTATTATGTTCTTTATGAAATTGGGGCCATAAATCATGAATTGTACGATGCACATCTCCACTATGATGCGTCTCAAGGGTCAACAAAAGATTATCTAAAGACCCCTTACTCAGGCCATCCTTAATGAATTGTATTTTATCTTCACGGTTTATAGATACCATTCCTAAAGAACGACATGTTGCATTACAAGTCCATCTGGCACATCGGTGACAGACTTTCAGTCGTTTTGCACGACGTTTCTTTGCAAAAGTGCTTTTACCTGTTCCAGGCATGTGTGAAATGAAAGAATTGGAGGACTCACCTGATAATCGGACCTTTGCTTCAATCAGCCAGCGTATATCTTCAGGAATTCCATGATCCATTAACAACTTCAATCTTGCATACCTAGCACGGTAAATTTTTGTAATTGCATTCTGAGGCAGAGCAGGAAAGTACTTTTTCATTATTTTCAAGAATGGTGTCCATTTTGAAATGAGAATTGGAGAAGAGATTCAAAGAAGAGAGAAAGAGCAAAGAATTGCACAAATATATACAGATATCAGTTATTATGGGAAACTGAAAGAACCGACTTAAGTCACGGAGTACCGTTATCCGCCTTTTGACCGGGGTGAGAGAAACTAGCAAAATGAAACACAAAACAATGTGAGAAAATGAATCAAATTTTATATACAGGATCACTTAATTCAATCGAGTCATTTTCAACTGAAAAATTATCAAAGTAGACTTTCAAACGATGTCCATTTACCTTGAAAACATTGTCATTCTTTAGATTCTCGATATCACAGGCCCCATATGGATACACATGTTTCACAATGAAAGGACCACTCCATCTCAATCTTAGTTTTCCAGGAAATAAATGGAGTCGAGAATTATAAAGCAAGACTTTTTGACCAACATTGAATGTTTTTCTCAATATTTTCTTGTCATGCAACTCTTTGATTCTTGCTTTATGAATTCTTGAATTTTCATATGCATCATTTCTTATTTCCTCAAGCTCATTTATTTGTAATTTTCGCAATTGACCAGCATCATCAAGGTTTGAATTAAAAGCTTTAATAGCTCAATAAGCTTTATGTTCAAGTTCCACAGGCAAGTGACAAGGTTTTCCATAGACTAGTCTATAAAGTGACTTACCTAATGATGTTTTATAAGCAGTTTGATAAGCCCAAAGTGCATCATTAAGTCTTAAAGACCAGTCTTTCCTATTAGGGTTCACTGTTTTCTCCAAGATTTGTTTGATCTCCCTATTAGCAAGCTCTACCTGTCCACTAGTCTGAGGGTGATAAGGGGTGGCAACTTTGTGAGTGATTCCATATTTCTTCATTAAAGACTCAAATGGCTTGTTGCAGAAATGTGTTCCACCATCACTTATCATGGCTCGAGGGATTCCAAATCGACTTAAAATATTTTCTTTCAAGAATTTTATCACTGTTTTGTGATCATTTTTTTGACTTAGAATTGCCTCTATCCATTTTGAAACATAATCTACTGCGACTAATATGTACACGAAACCAAATGATGAAGGAAATGGACCCATGAAATCTATACCCCAACAATCAAAGATCTCAATGACAAGAATAGGATTTAAAGGCATCATGTGACGCTTTGAAATAGATCCCAACTTTTGACAATTTTCACAAATCTTACAGAATGCATGTGAGTCCTTGAACATGGTGGGCCAATAAAATTCACATTGTAAGATTTTTGCAGTTGTCTTTCTTGATGAGAAATGGCCCCCACATGTCTCAGAATGACAAAATTTAATGACACTACTTACCTCATTGTCAGGAATGCATCTTCGAAATATTTGATCAAAACAATATTTGAATAAATAAGGGTCATCCCAATAAAAGTTCTTTACTTCGTTCAAGAACTTTCTTTTGTCCTGGTACTCCAATGAGCTGGCAATTGTCCTGAAACAAGAAAATTTACAATATTAGCAAACCAAGGCATCGTAGAGACAGAAAATAAAGATTCATCAGGAAATTAATCATCGATTGGTGTGATGTCAGATTTTGAATCTGTTGTCAATCTTGACAAATGATCGGCGACAACATTTTCGGTGCCTTTCTTGTCTTTGATTGTGATGTCAAATTCTTGAAGTAACAAAATCCACCGAACCAATCTAGCCTTAGAATCTTTCTTAGAAAGAAGATATTTCAATGCTGCATGATCACTAAAAACAACAACAGGTGAGCCAACAAGATACGACCTGAATTTTTCACATGCAAATACTACTGCAAGTAATTCTTTTTCAGTGGTGGTGTAATTCATTTGAGCACTATTCAAAGTTTTACTTGCATAGTAAATCACATAGGGTTTCTTATCTTTTCTTTGTCCCAAGACAGCACTCACGACATAGTCACTAGCGTCACACATTATTTCAAAAGGTAATGACCAATTAGGAGGTTGAATGACAGGAGCAGAAGTAGGCAGGTTTTTAAGTTTAACAAAGGCTTCTTCACAATGTTCAGTCCATTCAAAAATATTATCCTTTGTTAGAAGGCTACTCAAGGGCTTAGATATCACACTAAAATCTTTAATGAACCTTCTATAAAAACCAGCATGTCCTGAGAATGATCTAACATCTTTAATAGATTTTGGTGTTGGCAAGTTAGCAATTAACTCGATTTTAGATTTGTCAACCTCAATTCCTTTTGATGAAACAATGTGACCAAGTACAATGCCGTCTGTTACCATAAAGTGACATTTTTCCCAATTCAGTACAAGATTCTTCTCTTCACACCTGCTCAAAACCTTTTCTAAGTTAGTCAAACAATCATCAAATGAATCACCAAAAACAGAAAAATCATCCATAAAAATCTCAAGAAAACGTTCAACCATATCACTGAATATACTAAGCATGCATCTTTGAAACGTGGCTGGTGCATTACATAATCCGAAAGGCATTCTTCGATATGCAAAAGTACCAAATGGACATGTGAAAGTAGTTTTCTCTTGATCTTCTAATGCAATTTCAATTTGGTTGTAGCCTGAATAGCCATCTAGGAAACAATAAAATTCATGACCTGCAACTCTTTCTAGAATTTGATCCATGAAAGGTAAAGGAAAATGATCTTTTCTAGTCATTGAATTAAGTTTTCTATAATCAATGCACATGCGCCAACCAGTAATAGTCCTAGTTGGAATTAACTCATTTTTTTCATTTGTTATCACAGTGACTCCAGACTTCTTAGGTACCACTTGGGTAGGACTTACCCATTTGCTGTCAGAAATAGGATAAATGATTCAATTATCTAGAAGCTTAATGACTTCATTTTTCACTACTTCTTTCATATTAGGATTAAGCCTTCGTTGCATTTCTCTAGAGGGTTTAGCATTTTCCTCCAAATAAATCCTGTGAGTGCAAATCAAAGGACTAATTCCTTTTATGTCAGCTATGGTCCATCCTAATGCATTTTTGTGCATTTTCAGAGTTTGTAATAACTTACCTTATTGCTGTGCATTAAGTTTGGAAGAGATTATTACCGAAAAAGTTTCATTTTCTCCCAAAAATGAGTATTTGAGATTGAGGGGTAACGACTTCATATCAGGTTTTGGTGGTTGAACACTTGAAGGTATTGGCTCAATTGATTGTGGCGGCAATTCCTCAATTTGTGGTCTCCAATTACTTGCCTTTGATTCTTCCTGAAAATAGACCATTTGCAAATCGTCAGATTCATCAATCTCAATTTCACTGGAAGTGGTTTGAAATTGATCATGAACTAATTTTTCAGTAAAGTCCACTTCCTGTAAATCATTATCATCTCCAGGTTGCTTGCAAATGTTGAAAATATTCATCTCCAATGTCATGTTTCCAAATGATAGCTTCATTAGTCCATTCCTACAATTAATCAATGCATTAGAAGTTGCAAGAAATGGACGCCCTAAAATAACAGGAAATGAATTACATGCTTCAACAGGTTGTGTGTCCAAGACAATAAAGTCCACAGGATAAATGAATTTATCAACTTGTACCAACACATCTTCAACTATTCCTCTAGGCACTTTTACAGATCTATCGGCAAGTAAAAGAGTCACAGAAGTTGATTTTAACTCACCTAGATTGAGACTTTGAAAAACTGAATATGGAAGTAAATTCACACTAGCTCCAAGATCAAGTAAAGCTCTTTCAATTTTATGTTCTCCAATAAAGCATGAAATTGTGGGACAACCAGGGTCTTTATATTTCAATGCATTATTGTTCTGAAGAATAGCACTTACTTGTTCGGCTAAAAAGGCTTTCTTTTTCACATTCAGTTTTCTCTTCACAGTGCACAGATCTTTCAAAAATTTAGCATAAGAAGGAACATGTTTAATAGCATCCAGTAAAGGTATATTGATCCTTACCTGTTTGAAGGTTTCAAAGATTTCAGAGTTGTGATTGACTTTCCTTTGTTTCGTCATGGCATGAGGAAATGGAAGTGCTGATGGAGAATCAGTCTTTTCTTTGCAATGATCAGATTCAACCCCTTCCTTACCCTCAGAGATTGACTCACCATCATTCTCACAAGGTTCAAGAATGGGTTTTTTAATAACCTTACCACTGCGAAGAGTGATGACTGATTTGGCTTGATCCATGTGTCGGCTTCCAGAACTACTTGCATTTATATTGTATTGCCCCTTGGGATTTTATTGTGGTTGAGATGGAAACTTACCTTTCTCTTGGAAACTGAGAGCAGATGTCAATTTTGCAAGAGTATCTTTAAAATCTGTCATGCTTTGAGCAAGTTGAGTGTTAATTGCCTCTTGCTTTTCCATAAATGCATGCAATGTTTCCTCATGATTTCTTCTAGGAGGGGGAGCATAAGGAGGTGCATATCCATGAGAATTTTGGAAATTATGATGTGCTTGAAACGGTGGTTATCAAGTTTGTGCATTATTATTATCACTCTTCCAATTGAAATTTGGATGATTTCTCCAACCAGGGTTATATGTTTGCGAATATGGGTTATGGTTGGGCCTTTGAAAACTGTTTAATGCATGGGCTTGTTCATGGAGACATTCTTTAAAAGAAGGCAAGGTTGGACAGTCATTGGTTGAATGCTCGTTGGTTTCACAGATTTGACATGCAATGTCTTGAATAGATTTTAATTGACCACTCTTTTTCAATTCTAGTGCTTCAACTTTTTTAGCTAAAGATGCAAACTTGGCTTGGAGGTCATGATCTTCCCTAAGGTTGTACATACCCCCACTAGATGTATGAGGTTGGGTTTTACTTGGTGCCTCATAAGTACCTGTGGTGTCCCAATTTTGTGCATTTTCAGCTAGCAAATCTAAGTATTCCATTGCTTCATTAGGGTCTTTATCCTCAAAATTTCCATTGCACATCAATTCAACCATTTGCCTATCTCTAGAAGTTAACCCTTCATAAAAATGTGAAACTAATCTCCATGTTTTAAAACCATGATGGGGGCAAGTATTAAGTAAGTCTCGATACCTATCCCAACATTGATAAAATGTTTCTCCTGGTTTTTGAGAGAAAGTAATGATTTGTCTTTTGAAAGAGTTTGTTCTGTGGGATGGAAAAAATTTCTTTAAAAATTGTTGTTGCATTTCATCCCAAGCACGAATGGATCCATGTCTCAAATTTTGTAGCCATGTTTTAGCTTTATCTTTTAATGAAAAAGGAAAAAGCTTCAATCTAATGGTGTTCATGCTACAATTTGAGTCATTATACGTGTTGCAAACCTCCTCAAATTCCCTTAAATGCAAGTATGGATTTTCTAAATCTAAGCCATGAAAAGATGGTAAAAGTTGAATAATGTCTGTCTTAAAATTAAAATGAGATGCATCAGGAGGAAAAATTATGCATGAGGGTGCACTTGTTCTTGTGGGATTCATGTGGTCTCCAAGAGTTCTAACCTGAATATTCTCATTATGAAGCGATTGGTTATCTTCTTCAGCCATATTTTCTGAAAATGATGAGGATACCCTACAAAGTCTACCACTTAATGTACGTGACCACACTCTCATGCACGTGTAAGAAGAGAATAAAAGGAAGAAGAAAATAAAAGAAAGAGAAACAAAAGAAACAAAGTTAGATACAAGAAAAGAGAAAAGAGAAAAGAGAAAATAAAATAAATACTATAATTTGTACAAGAATTTACCTCCCCGGCAACGGCGCCAAAAACTTGACACAATCAAAAGATTGATGTCTTCTCCCAAGTGCAGGAGTGTCGAAGTAATAAATAACCCGGCAAAACCGGGGTCGAACCACAGGGAGGTTACTTGTATAAATTATAAATAACAATAATACAACAACAATAGTAACAACAACAACAACAATAATAATGATAATAATAATAGTGAAGAAGAAGAGGAAGAAGTTGATGAGAACTTTTGAGATGGAAGATTAACGTAGGATTAAACAATGATAACAACAAATGTCAAGGTTAGAGGATCCACTAATGGTACTTCAAACAAGTATAGTATAAACTCTTATTATTCAATTGGAAACCACACACAAAGGAGGTTCCAATCAGATTATAAATTGTTAACATGATTACATCAGTTATCTTATTCGAATAATGCTAATACTTGTAAATGTTTTCAGGCATTCATGATTATAACTTATGTTAACAACAAATCAAGTTCCTTTCATAGCTCAGGTGTCGGTTATACCATACAGTATGGGCTATGAAAGTGCCAAGTATTTGTTGTACCAAGTGTTATACAACATAAATCTAGATTAACCATTTAACAAGCAAAGTATTAAAAGTGAATAAGATAACAAATATAAAGCATGTTAGTATCCAACATTAAAGTCCATGTTGAGTTTATATTATACTTATCCTTACACCATTAGTGTAACCTTTTCACCTTGACATAATTAACTTAGCTAGACATAATGAAATAAAGAGACATAAATAAACAAGGAAAGGAAATGAAAAGCATAAGCAAGAAATTAATATAAGCAAAACTTAAGCATTACAAAATATAAAGAGAGAGCAAGAGCATGATCTTGATATGAAAACCAAGATGCCTAAATATATGGCAAATGCCTCCTTTTATAGGCCAAAATTCGAAACTATTGATTTGTTGACTAATTGATGAGTGGGTGGCCACATCTTGACTTGGTGACAATTCTTATCTTCTTGTCTACCAAAAACATCATTGATGACGTCATAATTTGAACAAACTTGAATAATAAAAGTTATAGGAAATTGTCTCATCTTTCCAGGGTAAAAATTTGAGATCATTTAGACTTCTAGAACTTGAGATATGGGCTGAACACTGAACAGTGTCCGGGCTGCATGACAGATTCAGACTTCTTTGTTGTTGCTACAATTTGGACTTGAAAACAACCTTTTTAAATCTTGGGCTCCACATAAAAGTTGTAGGCCTATGTCTTATCTTTCCATCCATATAAAATGATCTACAGCTCCAGAAATGACCCAATTACCGAACTGTGTTCCAGTTTGGACTGCACCAGCAT
This sequence comes from Populus nigra, assembly GCF_951802175.1. NCBI lineage: Eukaryota > Viridiplantae > Streptophyta > Magnoliopsida > Malpighiales > Salicaceae > Populus > Populus nigra. The sequence goes on along the minus strand of NC_084852.1, from coordinate 41,994,941 downwards.
CTCTTTGGCCATCTTTTTGTCCTTTCAATTTCTGTACTTCAACTCATCAATCAATTCTTTCATTTATGTGATATGCCTGCATTTAAGATGAACATTTACCATAAATTAAAGGTATCTTATATAATTAGATATGTTATTATAAAACATGCTTTAGTTAAGGAGTTATTGATACTTTAAATGCAAAATGATGATATAAAACCTTGAAACAACGAACACTGACAAACCTGAAACACACTTAAACAAATATAAGAAATAACAGAACAAAATATTATGCTAGAAATAAAACTAAAAGACACAAGGATTCACAAACGAAGGCTCAAATCCAATCTAAGCTTTTTACGGCTTTCTGTAGTTGACCAATTTATGCGACTCATGGATGGATCAATTACAGGGGTGAAAGATTGTAGTTTGTCGATCAATTGTTCAGCAGTAGCAGCAGATATTATGATTTGGCGTGCCGACGATGTTAGAAATTCCTGTTCCACAGCTTGATCAAGAAAAGACAACAAAGTATCATAAAAACCATTAACATTGAACAAACCTATAGGTTTATGGTGAATGTGAAGTTGGGCCCAAGAGGAAATATGAAAGATCTCTTCCAATGTGCCCAGACCACCTGGTAAGGCAATGAAGGCATCAGCATGGTTAAACATTGTATTCATTCGATCAAAAATTGTGGAGACCTGTAGTTCCTCTCCAATTGTTCTTCCAATGATGTCCCCTTTCGTTAAAGCTTCGGGGACGACCCCCAAAACTTGACTACCTCCTAAAAATGCAGCTATTGCCACACCCCCCATTAACCCAAGGCCGCCTCCCCCATACACTAAATGAATCTTTTTCTCAGCTAGTACCTGGCCAAGATGATTTGCTGCTTCTAAAAAAGCTATTTCCTTCCCAGGACTGGATCCACCGAAAACACAAATATTTTTTATGTGATAACTTGAGGAACCTGCCATTTCTACACGCTTCTAAATCTGTCTAATGTAAGGATTGAGTAGAAATGAGGGGAAGGAAGAGGAGATTTTATAGATGCGAAATTGAAAATGCAATCATATCACCTATATGTAGGCCAGCTGGAGTCACACACTCTCTCTCTCTCTTTATTTATTTATTTATTTGAAAAAGCATGTGTATGTACAGGTAGTTGTGATTGTGGCTCACATCTTCCCTTGGTTTTACGTCCAAGAACGGCTTAAACGCCCTCTATGGGTCGGGGATAGGCTTCCCATCCAGTTTTCTTAAAAACTGGCAAACAAGGTCTTTTTTAGTCAGATTCCCAAGACTAAGTCTATTATGTTCTTTATGAAATTGGGGCCATAAATCATGAATTGTACGATGCACATCTCCACTATGATGCGTCTCAAGGGTCAACAAAAGATTATCTAAAGACCCCTTACTCAGGCCATCCTTAATGAATTGTATTTTATCTTCACGGTTTATAGATACCATTCCTAAAGAACGACATGTTGCATTACAAGTCCATCTGGCACATCGGTGACAGACTTTCAGTCGTTTTGCACGACGTTTCTTTGCAAAAGTGCTTTTACCTGTTCCAGGCATGTGTGAAATGAAAGAATTGGAGGACTCACCTGATAATCGGACCTTTGCTTCAATCAGCCAGCGTATATCTTCAGGAATTCCATGATCCATTAACAACTTCAATCTTGCATACCTAGCACGGTAAATTTTTGTAATTGCATTCTGAGGCAGAGCAGGAAAGTACTTTTTCATTATTTTCAAGAATGGTGTCCATTTTGAAATGAGAATTGGAGAAGAGATTCAAAGAAGAGAGAAAGAGCAAAGAATTGCACAAATATATACAGATATCAGTTATTATGGGAAACTGAAAGAACCGACTTAAGTCACGGAGTACCGTTATCCGCCTTTTGACCGGGGTGAGAGAAACTAGCAAAATGAAACACAAAACAATGTGAGAAAATGAATCAAATTTTATATACAGGATCACTTAATTCAATCGAGTCATTTTCAACTGAAAAATTATCAAAGTAGACTTTCAAACGATGTCCATTTACCTTGAAAACATTGTCATTCTTTAGATTCTCGATATCACAGGCCCCATATGGATACACATGTTTCACAATGAAAGGACCACTCCATCTCAATCTTAGTTTTCCAGGAAATAAATGGAGTCGAGAATTATAAAGCAAGACTTTTTGACCAACATTGAATGTTTTTCTCAATATTTTCTTGTCATGCAACTCTTTGATTCTTGCTTTATGAATTCTTGAATTTTCATATGCATCATTTCTTATTTCCTCAAGCTCATTTATTTGTAATTTTCGCAATTGACCAGCATCATCAAGGTTTGAATTAAAAGCTTTAATAGCTCAATAAGCTTTATGTTCAAGTTCCACAGGCAAGTGACAAGGTTTTCCATAGACTAGTCTATAAAGTGACTTACCTAATGATGTTTTATAAGCAGTTTGATAAGCCCAAAGTGCATCATTAAGTCTTAAAGACCAGTCTTTCCTATTAGGGTTCACTGTTTTCTCCAAGATTTGTTTGATCTCCCTATTAGCAAGCTCTACCTGTCCACTAGTCTGAGGGTGATAAGGGGTGGCAACTTTGTGAGTGATTCCATATTTCTTCATTAAAGACTCAAATGGCTTGTTGCAGAAATGTGTTCCACCATCACTTATCATGGCTCGAGGGATTCCAAATCGACTTAAAATATTTTCTTTCAAGAATTTTATCACTGTTTTGTGATCATTTTTTTGACTTAGAATTGCCTCTATCCATTTTGAAACATAATCTACTGCGACTAATATGTACACGAAACCAAATGATGAAGGAAATGGACCCATGAAATCTATACCCCAACAATCAAAGATCTCAATGACAAGAATAGGATTTAAAGGCATCATGTGACGCTTTGAAATAGATCCCAACTTTTGACAATTTTCACAAATCTTACAGAATGCATGTGAGTCCTTGAACATGGTGGGCCAATAAAATTCACATTGTAAGATTTTTGCAGTTGTCTTTCTTGATGAGAAATGGCCCCCACATGTCTCAGAATGACAAAATTTAATGACACTACTTACCTCATTGTCAGGAATGCATCTTCGAAATATTTGATCAAAACAATATTTGAATAAATAAGGGTCATCCCAATAAAAGTTCTTTACTTCGTTCAAGAACTTTCTTTTGTCCTGGTACTCCAATGAGCTGGCAATTGTCCTGAAACAAGAAAATTTACAATATTAGCAAACCAAGGCATCGTAGAGACAGAAAATAAAGATTCATCAGGAAATTAATCATCGATTGGTGTGATGTCAGATTTTGAATCTGTTGTCAATCTTGACAAATGATCGGCGACAACATTTTCGGTGCCTTTCTTGTCTTTGATTGTGATGTCAAATTCTTGAAGTAACAAAATCCACCGAACCAATCTAGCCTTAGAATCTTTCTTAGAAAGAAGATATTTCAATGCTGCATGATCACTAAAAACAACAACAGGTGAGCCAACAAGATACGACCTGAATTTTTCACATGCAAATACTACTGCAAGTAATTCTTTTTCAGTGGTGGTGTAATTCATTTGAGCACTATTCAAAGTTTTACTTGCATAGTAAATCACATAGGGTTTCTTATCTTTTCTTTGTCCCAAGACAGCACTCACGACATAGTCACTAGCGTCACACATTATTTCAAAAGGTAATGACCAATTAGGAGGTTGAATGACAGGAGCAGAAGTAGGCAGGTTTTTAAGTTTAACAAAGGCTTCTTCACAATGTTCAGTCCATTCAAAAATATTATCCTTTGTTAGAAGGCTACTCAAGGGCTTAGATATCACACTAAAATCTTTAATGAACCTTCTATAAAAACCAGCATGTCCTAAGAATGATCTAACATCTTTAATAGATTTTGGTGTTGGCAAGTTAGCAATTAACTCGATTTTAGATTTGTCAACCTCAATTCCTTTTGATGAAACAATGTGACCAAGTACAATGCCGTCTGTTACCATAAAGTGACATTTTTCCCAATTCAGTACAAGATTCTTCTCTTCACACCTGCTCAAAACCTTTTCTAAGTTAGTCAAACAATCATCAAATGAATCACCAAAAACAGAAAAATCATCCATAAAAATCTCAAGAAAACGTTCAACCATATCACTGAATATACTAAGCATGCATCTTTGAAACGTGGCTGGTGCATTACATAATCCGAAAGGCATTCTTCGATATGCAAAAGTACCAAATGGACATGTGAAAGTAGTTTTCTCTTGATCTTCTAATGCAATTTCAATTTGGTTGTAGCCTGAATAGCCATCTAGGAAACAATAAAATTCATGACCTGCAACTCTTTCTAGAATTTGATCCATGAAAGGTAAAGGAAAATGATCTTTTCTAGTCATTGAATTAAGTTTTCTATAATCAATGCACATGCGCCAACCAGTAATAGTCCTAGTTGGAATTAACTCATTTTTTTCATTTGTTATCACAGTGACTCCAGACTTCTTAGGTACCACTTGGGTAGGACTTACCCATTTGCTGTCAGAAATAGGATAAATGATTCAATTATCTAGAAGCTTAATGACTTCATTTTTCACTACTTCTTTCATATTAGGATTAAGCCTTCGTTGCATTTCTCTAGAGGGTTTAGCATTTTCCTCCAAATAAATCCTGTGAGTGCAAATCAAAGGACTAATTCCTTTTATGTCAGCTATGGTCCATCCTAATGCATTTTTGTGCATTTTCAGAGTTTGTAATAACTTACCTTATTGCTGTGCATTAAGTTTGGAAGAGATTATTACCGAAAAAGTTTCATTTTCTCCCAAAAATGAGTATTTGAGATTGAGGGGTAACGACTTCATATCAGGTTTTGGTGGTTGAACACTTGAAGGTATTGGCTCAATTGATTGTGGCGGCAATTCCTCAATTTGTGGTCTCCAATTACTTGCCTTTGATTCTTCCTGAAAATAGACCATTTGCAAATCGTCAGATTCATCAATCTCAATTTCACTGGAAGTGGTTTGAAATTGATCATGAACTAATTTTTCAGTAAAGTCCACTTCCTGTAAATCATTATCATCTCCAGGTTGCTTGCAAATGTTGAAAATATTCATCTCCAATGTCATGTTTCCAAATGATAGCTTCATTAGTCCATTCCTACAATTAATCAATGCATTAGAAGTTGCAAGAAATGGACGCCCTAAAATAACAGGAAATGAATTACATGCTTCAACAGGTTGTGTGTCCAAGACAATAAAGTCCACAGGATAAATGAATTTATCAACTTGTACCAACACATCTTCAACTATTCCTCTAGGCACTTTTACAGATCTATCGGCAAGTAAAAGAGTCACAGAAGTTGATTTTAACTCACCTAGATTGAGACTTTGAAAAACTGAATATGGAAGTAAATTCACACTAGCTCCAAGATCAAGTAAAGCTCTTTCAATTTTATGTTCTCCAATAAAGCATGAAATTGTGGGACAACCAGGGTCTTTATATTTCAATGCATTATTGTTCTGAAGAATAGCACTTACTTGTTCGGCTAAAAAGGCTTTCTTTTTCACATTCAGTTTTCTCTTCACAGTGCACAGATCTTTCAAAAATTTAGCATAAGAAGGAACATGTTTAATAGCATCCAGTAAAGGTATATTGATCCTTACCTGTTTGAAGGTTTCAAAGATTTCAGAGTTGTGATTGACTTTCCTTTGTTTCGTCATGGCATGAGGAAATGGAAGTGCTGATGGAGAATCAGTCTTTTCTTTGCAATGATCAGATTCAACCCCTTCCTTACCCTCAGAGATTGACTCACCATCATTCTCACAAGGTTCAAGAATGGGTTTTTTAATAACCTTACCACTGCGAAGAGTGATGACTGATTTGGCTTGATCCATGTGTCGGCTTCCAGAACTACTTGCATTTATATTGTATTGCCCCTTGGGATTTTATTGTGGTTGAGATGGAAACTTACCTTTCTCTTGGAAACTGAGAGCAGATGTCAATTTTGCAAGAGTATCTTTAAAATCTGTCATGCTTTGAGCAAGTTGAGTGTTAATTGCCTCTTGCTTTTCCATAAATGCATGCAATGTTTCCTCATGATTTCTTCTAGGAGGGGGAGCATAAGGAGGTGCATATCCATGAGAATTTTGGAAATTATGATGTGCTTGAAACGGTGGTTATCAAGTTTGTGCATTATTATTATCACTCTTCCAATTGAAATTTGGATGATTTCTCCAACCAGGGTTATATGTTTGCGAATATGGGTTATGGTTGGGCCTTTGAAAACTGTTTAATGCATGGGCTTGTTCATGGAGACATTCTTTAAAAGAAGGCAAGGTTGGACAGTCATTGGTTGAATGCTCGTTGGTTTCACAGATTTGACATGCAATGTCTTGAATAGATTTTAATTGACCACTCTTTTTCAATTCTAGTGCTTCAACTTTTTTAGCTAAAGATGCAAACTTGGCTTGGAGGTCATGATCTTCCCTAAGGTTGTACATACCCCCACTAGATGTATGAGGTTGGGTTTTACTTGGTGCCTCATAAGTACCTGTGGTGTCCCAATTTTGTGCATTTTCAGCTAGCAAATCTAAGTATTCCATTGCTTCATTAGGGTCTTTATCCTCAAAATTTCCATTGCACATCAATTCAACCATTTGCCTATCTCTAGAAGTTAACCCTTCATAAAAATGTGAAACTAATCTCCATGTTTTAAAACCATGATGGGGGCAAGTATTAAGTAAGTCTCGATACCTATCCCAACATTGATAAAATGTTTCTCCTGGTTTTTGAGAGAAAGTAATGATTTGTCTTTTGAAAGAGTTTGTTCTGTGGGATGGAAAAAATTTCTTTAAAAATTGTTGTTGCATTTCATCCCAAGCACGAATGGATCCATGTCTCAAATTTTGTAGCCATGTTTTAGCTTTATCTTTTAATGAAAAAGGAAAAAGCTTCAATCTAATGGTGTTCATGCTACAATTTGAGTCATTATACGTGTTGCAAACCTCCTCAAATTCCCTTAAATGCAAGTATGGATTTTCTAAATCTAAGCCATGAAAAGATGGTAAAAGTTGAATAATGTCTGTCTTAAAATTAAAATGAGATGCATCAGGAGGAAAAATTATGCATGAGGGTGCACTTGTTCTTGTGGGATTCATGTGGTCTCCAAGAGTTCTAACCTGAATATTCTCATTATGAAGCGATTGGTTATCTTCTTCAGCCATATTTTCTGAAAATGATGAGGATACCCTACAAAGTCTACCACTTAATGTACGTGACCACACTCTCATGCACGTGTAAGAAGAGAATAAAAGGAAGAAGAAAATAAAAGAAAGAGAAACAAAAGAAACAAAGTTAGATACAAGAAAAGAGAAAAGAGAAAAGAGAAAATAAAATAAATACTATAATTTGTACAAGAATTTACCTCCCCGGCAACGGCGCCAAAAACTTGACACAATCAAAAGATTGATGTCTTCTCCCAAGTGCAGGAGTGTCGAAGTAATAAATAACCCGGCAAAACCGGGGTCGAACCACAGGGAGGTTACTTGTATAAATTATAAATAACAATAATACAACAACAATAGTAACAACAACAACAACAATAATAATGATAATAATAATAGTGAAGAAGAAGAGGAAGAAGTTGATGAGAACTTTTGAGATGGAAGATTAACGTAGGATTAAACAATGATAACAACAAATGTCAAGGTTAGAGGATCCACTAATGGTACTTCAAACAAGTATAGTATAAACTCTTATTATTCAATTGGAAACCACACACAAAGGAGGTTCCAATCAGATTATAAATTGTTAACATGATTACATCAGTTATCTTATTCGAATAATGCTAATACTTGTAAATGTTTTCAGGCATTCATGATTATAACTTATGTTAACAACAAATCAAGTTCCTTTCATAGCTCAGGTGTCGGTTATACCATACAGTATGGGCTATGAAAGTGCCAAGTATTTGTTGTACCAAGTGTTATACAACATAAATCTAGATTAACCATTTAACAAGCAAAGTATTAAAAGTGAATAAGATAACAAATATAAAGCATGTTAGTATCCAACATTAAAGTCCATGTTGAGTTTATATTATACTTATCCTTACACCATTAGTGTAACCTTTTCACCTTGACATAATTAACTTAGCTAGACATAATGAAATAAAGAGACATAAATAAACAAGGAAAGGAAATGAAAAGCATAAGCAAGAAATTAATATAAGCAAAACTTAAGCATTACAAAATATAAAGAGAGAGCAAGAGCATGATCTTGATATGAAAACCAAGATGCCTAAATATATGGCAAATGCCTCCTTTTATAGGCCAAAATTCGAAACTATTGATTTGTTGACTAATTGATGAGTGGGTGGCCACATCTTGACTTGGTGACAATTCTTATCTTCTTGTCTACCAAAAACATCATTGATGACGTCATAATTTGAACAAACTTGAATAATAAAAGTTATAGGAAATTGTCTCATCTTTCCAGGGTAAAAATTTGAGATCATTTAGACTTCTAGAACTTGAGATATGGGCTGAACACTGAACAGTGTCCGGGCTGCATGACAGATTCAGACTTCTTTGTTGTTGCTACAATTTGGACTTGAAAACAACCTTTTTAAATCTTGGGCTCCACATAAAAGTTGTAGGCCTATGTCTTATCTTTCCATCCATATAAAATGATCTACAGCTCCAGAAATGACCCAATTACCGAACTGTGTTCCAGTTTGGACTGCACCAGCATCTCTTTGGCCATCTTTTTGTCCTTTCAATTTCTGTACTTCAACTCATCAATCAATTCTTTCATTTATGTGATATGCCTGCATTTAAGATGAACATTTACCATAAATTAAAGGTATCTTATATAATTAGATATGTTATTATAAAACATGCTTTAGTTAAGGAGTTATTGATACTTTAAATGCAAAATGATGATATAAAACCTTGATAAAAATACACTTTTAAGTACTAATCAATTTTTCTTGTTTCTTTAAAAACATTAGTGTCGCCTGAATATCATTTTTTATATTAAAAAAATTAACTCAACCCACAACATTGCGCAAACTATCTATCTAATGTGCTGCTAAAAAGAGATATTCAAGCATGTCTCTTTTAGATTAATCATGATTGATTCAAAGGTGGTTGGATCCACCAAGATATATGAGTAATGAATGGTTGAGATAAAATAGTTACGATAGACATTATCTTTAAGGGTGTGTTTGGTATTATGTTAGCTTATATTTTTTGCCCAACCATATAAAAAAACAGTTAGCAAAATAGCTTTTTCTTTTTGCGCCAAGCCTCACATATAATTGCTTTTCAAAACTTGGTTTTGTAGAATCTAAAATAATTATTTTCATTCATGGAAACATGTTTTTCAATTATTTTGCATGCAGAAATTCATGTCACATAATTTTAACTAAATATATATTTTTTAAAACTTATTATTTTTATATAAAACACAACTCAAAGAGTTTTTTTTACCCTAATATTTTTAAATTGTAACCACAGAAACTACCACAATATCAAACATAATATTTACGGAGAACTCATAAATCAATAAACAAATGAAATACAGTAGGATTGATTGTAGTTCAATAATTAGAATCTAATTAGATAGATGGCTCGCGTTACACCACAAGTCGAGTCAAATTTTTCCTAACATAAGAAAAAAATGTTTAGGAGATGATAAAGTTTTTAAAAGAGTAAGAAAAATTTGAGATTCGGGTTATTGATTTGAATAGTTTCAATAAGTTTGGTTAATTTAATAATATGATTGTATAATAAAAATCCAATGACAATAGATAAAAAAAATGACTAATAAAAAAAAGTGCTCGACACTATTATAAAAGACACCCTATAAATATTTGAAAAGGGTCTCAATGATCTTATTTGATAGCAAAGAAAAAATTGATTGAAAACGAGTTAAAAAAAAATAAAAAAAAATTGAAACTCAATCACCAACAAAACAAACACAAAAGAACAAATTGAAAAAAAATCAATTTTAAAAAAGAAAATCATAACTTACTCTAGTCAACATGCCAAACACACGATCAACTTATGAGGGTAGGATAACCATTTACAAACGAAACTGAATAAAATAATAGCGGTCAACTCTCAGACAAACCAAATAATTAAGCACTGTTTGGCTTCGTGGTTGGTCGCACATTTGCCAAAAAATTAGAAAACATTTTGTTTAAAATTATTTTTTTGTGTTTTTGGATTGTTTTGATAAGCTGATGTGAAAAATAAATTTTTAAAAATTAAAAAATATATTATTTCGATGCATTTCCGAACAAAAAACACTTTAAAAAGCAACAACTACCACAATATTAAACACTACTTAAAGGTGAGACTAAAAAAAAAATTCTAGCCAACTTGAGTTAACTCAACCAACCCGCAACACAGGATATGAGATCAAAACAACCCTATAAAAAAAAAGTGGAAAAACTCAAAAAGTTGAAGGCCCAATAATATAAAATTGAATGATGAAATTAATTTTTTTAAAAAAAAAGAAGTCAAATTAGGCTAATTTTCAAAATTCATGTATCGAGTCATAATATTAGGTTACCCTATAAAGGGCAAATCTGAAAAATCACGAAGCAAGATTTTCAAACCTCCAAAATAAAAAAAAATAAAAAGCAATTAAAATAATAATAACTCAATGAGAACTATGTGAAATAAAACAATGAAGGATAAAATTGAAAGTAAAATAAATCAAGAAAAAAAAAACAAAAAGTAGCAATGAAAAGAACGATAACCAAATATGGTCTTAATATTAAATGAAATAAAAGAATGACTTATTAAATTGAAAAAAAAAAGATAAAAAAAATAACAGTTAAAAGAATAAGTACCAAGTTTGATAGATGAAAAAAAAAGAATGATAAAATTAAAAAAAAATCAATTTTATAAATTATTTTGAATAATAAAAAAATTATAATTAAAAAATATGGACTAAATTTGAAGAAAAACCAAGTTGAAGGGTTGGTCTGAAAAATTAGAAGGTTTAACGCGAGAATCAAAAGGAAAAGAGAAAAAAAATAAAAATAAAAAGTCATCAACAACAAACCAACAGTTCGTTGGCCACATATGTCGCTCAGACCTGGAGGGGACGCTAAGCACTTGCCAACACCACTTTAAATCTAGTATTTAGCCAATGGTTGAAGCCGCACGAGCAATCTAAAGCCCGTGGACACACCCATGTGTTGGAGCATCAACTATTTTTTTAATAATATTTAAAATTAATAAATTATCAAATCACCTCCTAGTCCATATGACACAAACAAAAAAAAACATAATTAAAAGGGGAAAAAACCTTTGACAATAAGTTTAGGAGTTTTTGTTATAATGCCTAATTTTGGTATCTTATTGTTTAAAACAAATAAAAAACCAAATGCCAGGCAAATGTTTTCTTTTTTGTTTTAAGGGTAATTTGATAATGCCAAATAAACCTGGTGAAAAGATAATTTTATCCTGGCTGTGCTGTGGACGGCAAAAAAAACAATACACTCCACCGATGCTATACTAGTTACATGGCCCGCGCGATGCCGGAGGTCAATTTGTTTTGCATAAAAAATATCAAAAAAATTAAAATTTAAAAGTGTTAGGTCTTTTTGCAAAGTTATACCCAAGAGTCTTGGATTTGGCTGCAACGTCTGACCTAAGAGTAATATTTATAATAACATTAAACTTGCATGACCTAAGTTTAAATGGGTTTGGCTGCAATACCAGACCCAATAGTATTGGATATAGGTCTGGCTGCAAGGTCATGTCATAAAAATGTGATAATTAAATAGATTAATTAAAAAGGAAAAAACCCAACAGGAAGGAAAAAAACTAATGAGAAAAAAGAAAAAAAAATCTAAATCAATTTGGTTAACTCGCCAAATCAGGTTAACCCGTCAAACCTGAAATTCGTGTCATGAAAGTGTGATAACTAAATAGAAAAAAAAATTTAATATTAATGAACTAAATTTAAAAAAAAAGATTAATTAAAAAGAAAAAATCAAAGAGAAAAATATCTACCGAAAGGAAAAAACTAATGAAGAAAAAGAAAAAAAAATCTGAATCAACTAGGTTAAACCATCAAACCTGAGATCCGTGTCATGAAAGCCTGATAATTAAACAGAAAAAATTTAATATTAAGAAACTATAGAAAAAAAATAAACTAAAGACATAAGTTTTTTCACTGTGGATTACACCGTGTTATTCAAAGTAAAAGGCTTAAAAAGGAAAAAAAACAAATGCATACACCATGGTTAAATTTTTTTTCTTGCATAAAAAATATCAAAAAATACTAAGATCTAAGAGTGTTAAGTCTTTCTGCAAAGATATACCTAAAAACCTTGGGTCTAGCTGCAACGCTTGACCCAGGAATACTATTTATAATATTAATAATAACATTAAACTTACATGACTTAAGTTTAAGTGAGCCTGATTGCAACACCAGACCCTAAAGCATTGGATGTGGGTTTGGATATAATGTCGTGTCATAAAAGTGTGATAATTAAATAGATTAATTAAAAAAAACAAAGGAAAAAAAACCAATAGGAAGAAAAAAACTAATAAAGAAAAAGAAAAAAATCTGAATTAACTGGGTTAACCCTTCAAACCAGGTTAACCCGTCAAACATGGGATTCGGGTTTACCCAAAATTAACTAGGTTAACCCGTCAAGTCCGGGATACGTGTCATGAAAGTCTGATAATTAAATATAAAGAAATTTAACATTAACAAACTAAACTAAATAAAAAAAATTAATTAAAAAAAATCTGGGTTAACTCATCAAACCAGATTAACCTATCAAACCCTGGATCAAACAAAAAAATTCATTAAAAAAAATTATTATTTCATTTAATTTTTAATATATATTATAATATAATAAAAATAGAAAGTGAAAGGCGTGGAAAAGCAATAGTAATTTTCCCATGCTTTGTGGAGTATTATTTAATATTTGAGTAACAACTGAAAAATAAAATAAATAGATTAAAAGGAAGAAAAAGAAGAAGAAGCATCAGCCAAAGGAACCAACAAAAGGCAATGTTCGAATAGGGACAGATTCGTCTATGACAACGTCAAGGCACGCTACTTTTTTCCCTTTCCAGACACACAAGGGCAGATACATGTTTATCCACATGAGAAAAGTTGGTCGTTGGATGCTTTTATTTCAGGTGAGATTTAGGCTTACCTGAAAAGCACTATTCAGTTTGTTTGTTTTTCCTTCTATTCGTCGAAAGAATTTATTTAGCATTATATAGAAAAGCCATACAATTGTCTCAAACGACATATCTCAACGAATGCATCATGTGAAAATCTCTGGAAAGAGTGTTTTTGCATCTTGAAGTGCCTGTAAATGGTATGCTATTGTTAGTTGTTTATACCCTATCAAATTTATAACAAGCAAATTGCAAAACCATGGCATAAATTCCAAGGCAGGATTGAACCTATTTCTTAAAAAGATGGACTAAATGAAAATGTGGAGATGTTTGAGCATTCTGATTCCCAAAATTGATGAGGAGTTACTGTAACTCTTTTAACTTACCACTGTTTTTTTCTTCAATGTGGAAACACACGATAGAAAGATGGAATGGAAGACTCTTTTCTAAAGATGGAATGACCTTTTGGGTTCTTGGTCATGAATGCTGACAATGCTTGTATGACTTTCTTCCTCTGTTGTAGCCTCGATAAGGAGCACAATGATAACGAGCTTTTTTAATTAATTTCGGTAAAATTCAGGCCTTGCATCTGCAAAAATCAGAATGTATTGCTTCTACACACAAGGGACCTTTCCAATTGGCAGACGATCATGTTCCAGTTTGCAGGGGAGTGGCCAGATAGAAGATGTTTGCAACACAGCCGAAAAGGATGAGAGAGACGAAGGACCTTGTGAGTTGGGATAATAACAATGAATGGCTTACATGAATTTTAATCATCCCGTCATGCAGACAAGTTAAGCAATTGGGAAGCGGGGTGAAGGCTTGCGCTTGAATCTGTCTTGTGCATTTTCTCTCTTTATACAAATGGATTTATCTAATCAAGTTGTAGAGAGAGAGAGAGAGAGAGAGATTCCAATCTTGAAGGAGAAGGTGGAAGACATGATATCAGTTCCATTTACATTTGTCTCTTCTATGAATTTCCACTAATAAAGTATTCATCTACCTCTTTTTCTTGCAAAAACTTTGGCAACAAAGGCAAGAGAAATCAAACAAAGAAATGGAGATGATCATGAAATGATTCTTTTCTTCTCTGGCCCGTGTTCCATGCTGAGGAGCAAAGCAAATCTGAAATGGTGAACATACAACAGTGTAGATCAAATTACAAAACCTTAGCCATGGAATTTACAGCGTTTTAGAGCAATGCTAGTCCCCTTATTGGAGAGATTTACACCGCGAAAGGAAATTGCAGCAAGGTCATTCCATAAAACCACAAAACCCAGCTGAATTCGAGCTGTTCTTTTGGCTGCCAAGACCAAACATTTGTTCAAAAATCAATATTCCAGTCCTGTAATTTGCCTGTCCTGATAAGAAAACCGAAGGACCAATACATCCATTTCCATAATAAAAAAAACTGCCAATGCAACTCCTCTAAGAAATACAAAATTAAACCTTGATTAGTGCTATACATTTCTTTCAAACAAAACATCCTGTACTCGACACAATAACAATAAAGCCAGGAAAAAAAGAAGAAAAAACGAGTACATTTCACATTTAGAAATGCATACTAGACCTCTAAACTCGGTGCGTTGAAGCCGTATAATCTCTAGGAAAGACAAAAGGAAAAGGAAACCCTGTATGAACATCCACTTCGAGGCTCAACATATGCCCATGTTCATCTACCCATGAACAAGTTGAACCTGGAATCATAAAAATACCTAAAAATTCTCAAACTTCCAAGACCCCATTTTGCACAAAAGTTCAGACGCACATTATATTATAGGTTGAGAAGCTTTCCCATTATCCAACAAATCAAGAATCTCTGTCCTGCTCCTTACAATCCTATGAAACAATTCTCTAATCTGCTGCTGTAAAGGCATCAACCCTTCCTCCATTCTCTGGCAAATCTCCGCCAGCTCCGCCACCCGCGCATCCACTTCCTCCAACTTCTCAGCCTCCGCAGGAAATTGGAATCCATCAGCAAATTCAATCAAACTCTGCCCCAGCTTCTCCATCCTTTGCATCTCCTCTAGCAATCCAGCTGACCCTTTTTTCTCTTTCTTTTTCCATTCCTCTCCAATCTTCTCCTGCATCCCAATTATGCTATGTGCCCACACAAATTGCTTTGGAATCTGAAAATGCGTTGACAATCCACTCCTTTCTTGACATGGAATTGCGGCCACAAGAGCCCACATCACAAAAACCATAACAGTACTCATTATATAAACAGGCTGAGCCAATCCCGTTGATTCTCCACCTCTTGGTACCGCCAAATTAGAACACATAGCCTGAATTTGCTTTGCAGCAGACCAGTTTTTAGCCAAAACCATTGATGAAGATCGAAAAGAACCGTGAGTAGCTCGGTCCTTATGATTACCCCCACTGTTACTTCCTCTCCTTCCAAAAGACCAAGTTCTCTCTGCATACCTTGAATGATTATTTTCCTTATCATCAATTGTCAAAGCAGACATCAAAGCGCTGAGAGCCTTTCTAGCTCGCTTAACTTGACCATCACCAATTGGTTTCTGCTCTAAAGCAGAAACAACAATCTCAGCCAATTTTTGACATTGACGAATAGAATCAACCCCGCTAGAAACGGCATTACAAATATCAAGAACTTTAACAGCACGTTCCATAAAATCAATAAGTAAACGATCCAATGGCGGTTTAAGTATTTGAGAAGGGTCACGACCCATAATTAAAACAGCTTTGAATTCTGCCTCGCAGCACAACAAAACATCAACTAGTTTTCTTAGCCAAGAAATTGAGAGAAATGGCTCACCGGAGAAAGGATAATCTTCAGGATGCGATAGTAAATCAGCAAAACGATCACCTGTATGTCTTTGAAAAAGCTCCAGGTCTTCTAGTTCTTGTTCATGGTTACCATCCATAGCAATTACTTGGTTTCTTCTAATGCTGATTCTGCCAAGAAATGATTGCTGGTGTTCTGTAGCAGGCATCTTTAATGTTTTTTTATGATGATTTGAAAAAAAAAAAAAAACACAAGACAAGTGACGATCTTTTTGTTCTTGTTTTTATGGTTTTCAGATTTGAAACTGAAGATTGGTGGCTAAGGGGTAGTGTTTGTGTGTGTGTTTTTTTGCTGTAGGAGGGGAAAACGGAGGAAAAGAGGAACAGGTCAAAGAAGCAAGAGGCTTTTTGTTGTGAGATAGAGAGACGGTTGCGGAGTTATATACGAGGGAGTGTAGATGGTTTTACGGCTTTGGTCTTGGACTAGACCATTTCTTCTTCATCTTACGGAGGCTGACTCGGTTGGGGCTTTTTGTAAGGATCCTTTTTCTTTTGCCTACGTTGCCCCCAATTGTTGGCTCCCGTAAAATGGATATATTTTAAAGTGGAAATAATTAGTATACAAGGAAAAGGAAATGAATGGCTACAGCGCTGTTGTTTGTTTTATGAAAATTTATTTATTTTTGTTTTAAATTATATTAGTATGTTATACTGATGCTAAAGATATTTTTTTAAAAAATAAAAATAAATATTATTTTAATATATTTATAAAAATATATATTTTAAAAAGTAACCGTTATTATACTTTTAATTAACATTTGTGTTGTCTCAGCAACAACAACAACAATGCATGTAAATTGAATTTGTACTAGTTATATTTTGAGTATTTTAATTCAAAATTTAAGATGTTTAAGAAAACTAATAAAAATAATTGAAAAAATTCATGAGCGGTATGTTGGGCATTACCATCTTATTAAATATTTCTAAATTTGAGTTATTGTCACTTTATTAACATTGTCAAACATAATAAAAGTAAGGATTTTTTTATTAATAAAAGTTTGTTATTTATAATGCGGAGAAATTGTTTAATTTTAGTAAAATACTGATATATTCAACACAAAAATAAACAAAATCTTTATCATCGTGTTGTTATCCCTAAGCACCACAAATCTGAACTTTTTAGATGCTCCCATTTTGTTGATGCTACCGATCATAAATAGTTATATCAAATATTCCATAATACAACAAATTAATACTAATGATGGATCAAGGAAAACATATAGAAGGGGAAGGAAAATATCACCCCATTTATTAAAAAAAAAAAGGGATCATGTGATGGTTATTAAAAATTTATATAATTGTTAAGTTGTTTATATAATTAATTAAAATACATATAAACTTACCTTAACAATCACATTAATGAAAAAAAAAAAAGTTGTCTAGCATGTCCTATCATAGTACACATTAATTGACATAATTGAAAGCATCCACTTACATGTCTGATTGATTTATTTACATAATGGAGCCAGATTCTGATTTTAATTCAGTATTTATTAATATGAAAATTAAATTATCCTAACTTGTATCAACCGTCGCATGTCTTAACTCTTAAGACATATGATGGAAAAACCTTAAAAAAAAAAAAAAAAAACACCCACTCAGCTGGACATAGTGGGTAGATGCATCTACCCAAACGGAAAGGAACCTTTACAAATATTCCAAAAAGGAAAACAAATTGAGAAAAAAGAAAGAAAATCTTCGGTGTCACAAAAGGCTAGCGAGATGGTATTCTCGTTGTTTAAATAAACAAATAAGGGCATTCTGGTAAAAGCAGTGGAGAGTTCCTGCGTCATCTACAAATGACAAGTTGATCGATCGCAGCGAGGAACGCGTCTTCGCGCGACGCATAGGCAAATTAGTCTGGTCGAATCGTCAGAGAAATAAAGATAAATTAAGAAACAAAGGATAAATCATTTTCTAGTCCCTAATCCTTTCCTCGCGTTAACTTTAGTCCGTCAAGTTCCTCTCACCTTTATTCACTCTTGTTCGATCAACGGGGCAATTGAATTGCCTCGATAAAACGTGGTCGTTCCAAACACTCATGTTTAAACATTTACTCAGCGTTTTCTAAATCAGAGTAGATTAATATATCAAATTGAAAAAACATTCAAACAAGATTTGATCTTGTATGTTTATTAAATTAGACCATTTTTTTAAGAAAAAAGAACTAAAATTATTCGTTGAGATGGTTATTTGGATAATTAACTTGATTTTCTCTCTTTTTTTCCACAACCACGATTAATTAAATTTCAAAATCAAACAAAATAGTATCATAAATTAATTTTATTTAAAGCTCAATAAGACATGACAGCTTAGAAGATAACTATAGGTATGTGTTATATGCACAATGTTTTTTTTTAAAAAATGATTCATCAAATAATTGACTCTATATCAGTAAATTGTAACTCAATTGATATTTGTATCCCTTCATCTCTTAATAGGTTTTGAAGGTTGAACATCTTTTTTATAATAAAAACTAATTTACTAAATGATTTAAATTATTAAAATAATTATAAAACTACTGATTAAACCATCGAATTGCTAAACTCAAACACCATTTAATTTATTCTACAATTCATATATGAAAATAATTTTTTAAAAAAAAAACAAGAAGAAAACAAAATAACACTGACCACATAATAACACTGAGAGAGTGTGGCGTAGATTTTTTGAACCTAAGAGACTGGAGTCTCAATACATCTAGACTTTGGGGACTAAGAATGATTTATCCGAAAATAATTACAACCACCAATAAATAAATGAAAAGGTCTATGACCGGGTCATAGACTTTTTTCTCTTGAGTCTTGATTCCCCACTACGCGACCGCACGATCAACTTTGCTCACCCTCCCGCCATCGAGCGTTATTTCTTATTTAGTAATTTCCGGCCGTCCACCTCATCTGTCAGCTCATCAACTAATCTGATAATTTATTTTTATGATGATGATGATGATATATATATATATATATATATATATATATATATATACATATATCTTTTCTTTATATATAATAAATGATGATGATGAATCCAAGTGGGTCCCGTTGTTCTGGTTTTGATTTGATTATTTTTTTTAATGGGTCAGTCACGTCATCATCACCGTGTTGCTTAAAGTGATACATGTTGACTCGAGGTGAGTTGCAACAAAGAAATGTAAATAAGCGCCCATTTCGGATTGCAAACCAAACGGAACTTGTGGGCTACTATTTAATTTTTTAATATTTTTTATTATATTAAAAATAAATTTTAAAAAATAAAATAAATATTATTTTAATATTATTTTAAATAAAAAAGGTTAGCTACTGTCATTCAGGTAGGGATTTATTTTGCGGGATTCGTGGATGCTTGTGTTTGTTTTTTCAAATTCCCCTTGACTTCGAAAGTTTTGTTAGTTTGAACTAGCAATGTTGGTCGCGCTTTTTTGCAGAAATAAATTGTTTTTTATATAAAAAATATGTTTAGATACTATAATGAGATAAAAAATGTATAAAAAAATTAGTAATGATAAACTTATAATAATAATAATCAGGTTTAAATCAACTTGAATATCAAATCAATTATCTAAATCATGAGATTCTAATAACCTAATAAAAAAATAAAAAGAATTATAATATTTTTTGTAAAAAAAATATGGCCAATTTGTTAGATTTGAAGCACATAACCTGAAAAAATCATGAATTCAAATTCTCAGTCATTAAAAAATTATAAAAAAATTATAAAATATAAATTAAAAAAATGAGGATCAAAATTAAAATTAAAATAAAAAATAAATTTTATATTTTATATTTTATTGAAATGTGAAATTAAAAAAAATCAATTTAGTAAAATGACAAAAAACATTAAAAAAATAAAGATTAAAATTGATATAAAAAGTAAAAACAATTTTGTAATTAAAGAGTAAAATTAAAAATAACAATAACTTTTACAAAGAGGTCAGGGAAAAAAATAAAAATCAAGACAGTAAGAATTAAATTGAAAACCATAATACATTTAATTTGAATCGATTGATGAAATTAAAAACCACTAAAAGTTTTACAAAATGACAAATGATAAAAATTATAAATCCAACGAACGAGGATCACATTGAATGATATAATATTTGATAAATTATAATTGAATGATGAAATTCAGAATAAATAAAACTTCTACATTACGGTTAAGATAAAAAATTAGAAATAAAAAAAATAAGAACTAAAATTGAAGTGCCAACAACCAAGAAGGCCAAGTAATATTTTTCAGAGGAGGAAGGAGAGAAGAATAAGGGGAAAAAAAGCCTATCGATGCCAAACCAAACCATCAATATAGACATTTGCCACATTAATAAGAAGGAGACACGGTGATGCTTTTAATTAACGACATGATAAAATGATATTTTTAGACGCTAAAAGGCACCACAAGCGCTGCCTGAAGGGCACATGAACCTCTCGAGCACCCAATTTTTTATTTATTATTTTTTTATTTAAAAAAATATAAAATTGTCCCTGAACTAACTTTATATAAAAAAAAACATTGTGAAAAGCCAAAAATATCTATTTCCCTCGAGCTTAAATTTTTTTTTATTTTAAGAGTATTTTTATAGTTTTATAGTACATTTCAATTGTTTATTGTTTTTTATATTTATACAAGTATCAAAATTCCCATCAACTTCAACTATAATAGTAAGAAAAATTATTGTGAAAATATAAAAATATCTTTTGACATCCGTTTTTATGGTTTGTAAAAATATAAAAATATCTTTTGACACCCCCTTCTAAAACAATGATTTCACTCACTTTCTTCTTTTTACTGTTGTTTATGGTATGGATTTAAGATTCAGGAGTTTCTTGATGACAATAACTTGTCCTCTTTGTTTTTTTCGTTTTGTTTTGTCTTGGAATCTCGATGTTTGTATATTTAACTAAAGGCTCTGATAAAGTACAAGCACCAAAATTTGTGTCGCCTCGTACATGGCCATGGTGAAAAGGGACCAGAAACATAAAGGTTAATCTTATAATAATAAGTGGTGTAGTAATAAAAATTTGGGTTAAAAAATTTAGTTTTTTTTTTTAAATTTTAAGTTTGAATTCTTGTTAATATAATAATTACTAATAGTTGATTATTAATTTTAAAATTTATAAAATTAATTAATAATAATAATAAAAAAAAGCAAAAGTTAGCCTTGACATGGACCACTCCATGCAGGGATTGATTGATTTTGTGGAGTGACTGGTTTTGGCGCATCAATGTTTGTCCTTGAGATTCCCATCGACTTCCAATGTTTTGTCAGAATTCGACTTGTGAAGTTTACTGATTGAACATTTCTAGTCTCTTAACTGTTTTTCTCCGAGTGGTTTTCAGGGGGGGGAAACAGAGAGCTGACTGTTTGGTGAATTCGACTAAAAATTCGTTACAGTACGCTGACAAATATTAACCTTGATTGTGATTTGAATCTCAACATGTCTCTATAGCACTGATCGTTTTTATTGGTTTCTGTACTTGCTTGTTTTTTTTTTTTGTTAAAGTAATTCAGATTAATATATATATATATATATATAACAGATATCTAAAAAACTGTATTTGAAATTAAATCTTGTTAATAAAATCAACTTTAATATTATATGAAAGTAATTTAAATTAACACAAAAAAATATGAACATAAAAAAATTTGTTAAACTTCTCATTGATCTGTTTATTCTCAAGTATTTATTTTAATTTAAATATAAAAAAATTATCTATAGGTTAAACTCAAAATATTATTTTACTCTTAATAGATAAAATAAGATAAATATATTATTTAATAATTTTAACAATAGAAATTGTGTTTTATAAAATTTTGAATTATTTTTACTTGAAATTAATATTTTTTTATTGTTTTAATATACTGATATAAAAATAAATTTTAAAAAATAAAAAAAATATTTTTATATATTTCTAAATAAAAAAATATTTTAAAAATTAATCACCACCATAGTTTCATTTTAATAATTTTAACCACATCTCACAACCGGCCATCTATTTGAGACACTTGTCCACTTTCCCAGTGGTAAATTTCAGCTTTTTTTTACAACATTAGTCAACTGTTAGCTTAAAGCCCCGTTTGTGTTGCACCTCGTTAACAAATGAGAACTAACTAATTTTTTTGTTATAATCATTTTTTTTAAAATGTTTTTCTAAAAAAATATAAAATTGATAATTTTAAGTTATTTTAAATAATTTTGATATGTTAATATTAAAAATAAAAAAATATTATTTTAATTAAAAAACATTAATACTTAACACAAAATTTTTTAAAAAAACGTCAAGACTTATGGCCCAGTGATATTGGTAAAGTTTCTTTGCCTCTATCTCCTGGGTTCGAATCTCAACGTGCATGTCTGTCATCCCCGTGGTGTCTTACCTGCCTACTAGGCTTGCAGGGTGTTCAATGGATCTGTGTATTAGTTATGACACGCGTAAGCTGGTCCGAACATCTCGAGTTAAAAATTTTTTTAAAAAAAAGCTTTTACACGGGCCCACCATTTATTATTGTTGACTGTAATGACTTCTTGCCTCTTCGTTGAATGAAATTAAATAAAATTCTCAAAAGAAAACTGAAAAATCCCAATATTTGGCCAAAAAAAAAAAACAATTATGAACGTTATTCTAACCTGATACCGACTTGGCAACTACTTCGAGATTTAAGGAGATTAGCCGGCCTAGGCTTCAATCGTTACAGATGCAATAATGGAACCACAAAAAAGCTTTCGAAGAAAGAAAGAAAGAAAGAAAGAAAGAAAAATGGATGGAGAGTGCAATCACAATCTACTGATCTCTGTGGCAATGTGGTAAATCTCCCTCTCACACCCTCGCTCACCAACATTACATCACCATGAGTAGCGTTAATTGTGGCAAGAAATCAGACAAAAGAATAGAAAATAAAGTGATCGAGACATTGCTTTTTTTAATTATACATAGGAGACGATGCATGTATTGACAAATCAAGCCGACCATAGGTTGATGTTAGGATCTGAAAACAACTTTAAGAATATTTATAGGTTGCTATTGTTTTTTTTTTTTTGTGTTTAAAAATACTTTTAAAATTTTAATTATGTTTTTATGATTTTAAATTATTTTGATGTGTTTATATCAAAAATAAAATTTAAAAAATAAAAAATATTATTTAAATAAAAAATACTTTAAAAAACAAATATAATGATTTCTTTATTGATTTTGAATCCTTAAATGTCGTTTCTATAGTTTTTTTTTGAGATGAAAATGATATTTTTATCGTTAATTACCGTTAAAGAGACTTCTTGCTCAATCAAGAAAGACCCTGCCCCACCAATTATCTCTTGTTCAGATCATCTATACACACCATATGTTTAGTATAACATATAATTTATACAGTTTTCATGTCTGGGTGGTAATATTTTGCTCAGTCTAGCATCAGCGTTTGGATTGATGTAATTTACTACAAAAGATTTTTGTTTTGTATTCTCCCATTTAATTCGAAACCCATACACTAACATGAAGACACATGCTTTTTTTTTCTTTAAGAATGAAAAATAACTAGTAATATTTCAGGTTATGATGTGTTGTAAGCTTTTTTCTTTTTGATGAAATGTGAAGTGATTTTTGAGGTACATGTAACTATTTTTTTAATCATAAGTTAGATTAGATAGCTTATACTGATACAAATAGTCCTACCTCATGAAGAATTAAATTATTTATCCTAGTTATTAAAACAATGATACTAAATATTCATAGCTATAAAAAATTGATGAAAAATATTCTCAATCATTAAACAATGACGCCAAATATTATCAACCATCAAACAATAATGCCAATTATTCTATTTGATGCCAAATATTCCTAGTCATCAAACAATGATGTCACATATTTTTGATCATCAAACAATGATGTCAATTATTCTATTAATCCTTTTCCCCCTTCATTTATCCCCGTAATCATTTGTTCGAAACAAGAACTACAATTATGAAAATCATTAAACTTAAAACTAGTGTAAAGTTTCATGCACTTACCTGCAACATGTGTATGTCTTGTTCCACAAGCATGCTATCCAGCTCTGATACTCTCCCATGTGTCAACAAGATTTTCAAACCATCATAAACATATCAAATCAACATATGAATCCTATCTCGGCTCCTATTTAACACATATTTACAATTTAACAATAAAGTAAGTTCACCGTATTCAACACACATCCATACCTTTTAATGTTCCCATCATTTATCAAAACTTAAATCTATTATTTACTCAAGGTTTATTCATTTATTCCCACAACAATGCACAACCATGCATTTAAACACATCAATTAGTATCCATATATCTAATTTAGCTAATTTTATCACCTTAATATACCCTTTTCATATAGCATTTTAAACCATTTGACCCAACACTTTTAACATATATTGTATCATCATATAACATTGATAGTTAGCATATACTCACTCGGCACAATGATTCCTATCCTTTTTTTATTGTGTGTTTTTTTATTGAAACTAACATATAAATCCCAAGACAGTTATTTTCTTTTTCTTCATTCTAGAATTGTTTTAACATGTTTTGAATTCAAGTTTAAAAAATAATTCAAAACAATGATCCACACAAAAACTCATTCTTGCTATCTTTCTCCCGATATGGCTGAAACTACACCTATAGAATCATGTGTTCCTTTCAACTTCTTTCTTTCAAATTCTACCCTAAACCCATTCGCTTATACATATAAACAACCATTATACATCTTATACAATTTTATATTCCTTACCCTACCACATGTTTTGGACGGATGGCCTCTGTGGATAACCATGGGTTGTCCTTCAATTCCCATAAGAAAAACCCATCATAAGGTAGTTAAAACATATATTAAAACAAATTAAAACATATAACAAATCCAATTAATAAGTCCAGCCTTTCCAAACACTGTTGGTCGAAACTTCCATAGAGAAATCCATGGGTCTCTTTTCAAATTTCCTTGTAATGTAACTAAACTCATTCATTAAACACCCTAATTGACACATTACATGATAAATTTATCAACAATCATGCATTATTCCATCAAACCCTAAGCTTGAACATATTTCCATAATTAACAAATGCTTAAAAACTAATTAAAACCAAACTAGACTTGAAAAGATGTTATCTTACCTCTCAAACACAACACTTTAAAGCAACCTTTTATCCTCTCTAACTCTCTTTCTATCCCTTGTTTTTCTTACCCAAAATCCATTGACCTTCTTATTTTTCTTTCAACAATTCACTCAACACATTTAAATTTACCACATGAGAACTCTGTCTTATCCTATTTTTTAATGTCGAATTCAAATATTTAATATCTGAATTTTATTTCACTTTTTTTTTCATTATCGAGTTTATTTTTTTATCCAGTAACATTGTAAATTTTTTGTTTGGGAGTTTACATTCTCTCTTCAAAAAACAATTTTCATCCATAAAATCAATTCAATACCTACGTTCGTAAACAATTTTGGATATTTCTTTCTTATCTCCGACTTTTTCTTTTAAGTCTCTTTCTCTACTTAAGAGTTCCTCCATAATATCTTAATTATCAGAATCTTTTTATTTATGAGTTTCTTCTCACTTTGTCACTAGTCTCTCTTTCAAAGTCAAGTCCTATTTGATTTCTAAAAGGATTTGTGGCAGAATTCGTGAGGGGTCCACTTCAGCCTTCCGCAATAAAAAAAAGATGGAACACATCATGTATTTTTGCTAAGTGCGGGGGTAGCTCTATCTTATAAGCAACTAGTCCTACCCTTTTAATAATCATAAAGGGCCCAATGTATCTTGGCGCCAACTTCCCTTTCATTCTGAATCGCATGATGTTCTTCTAGAGTATAACCTTTAGAAACATTTGATCTTCCACTTCAAATTCAAGAGGCTTTCTTCGATTATCTTTATAGCTTTTCTTCATATCCTAAGCTGCCTTTATTCTCTTCTTGATAACATTCACCTTATCAGTGGTGACCTGTATCAATTATAGTCTAATAAATGTCCTATCACCCACTTTCTCCTAACACACATGAGTACATCACCTTCTTTCATACAAAGCTTCATAAGGAGTCATTTATAGTATAACGTGATAACTATTATTATAAGTAAACTTCACTAGTAGCAGATGGATCCTTCTAACTTCCTCCAAACTAAAGTATACATGGCCTTAATAATCCTCTAAGGTTTGTGTTGTCTTTTCCGATTGGCCATCCATCTAAGGGTGAAAAGTAGTATTTAAATTCAATCTGGTTCCCAGAGCAAGTTGTATACTTGATCATAATCAAGATGTGAACATTGGGTCTCAATCAGACATAATCAATATCGGTATCCAAGCAACATTATCACTTCATTTACATATTACATTGCTAACTTATCAATTGAATCTATCATCTTCATTGGTATGAACAAAGCAGACTTAGTTAACCAGTTCACAATAACTCATATAACATCATTATCAATCGAATATGTGATTTTTTCAATTTCTTTTCTATGATTTTATCTTAATCTCATGACTTAAGTCTCAAGTTTTGCTTGCCTTTTTAGAATATAAGTTTTTTTAAAATGTTTTGTTTGTGTTTGATTTTTCATGAGATTATTCTAATTCATCTATAATTATTTTTTAAATAATATTTCTTATGTGTTTAACCTCGTGTGATATTTTTTTTAAGGTGTGAGTTTATTCGGTTAGTTTCATTTGTGTTTATCTTTGAGGTTACATGTTGTTTACGATGTGGATTTATCTTTTATTGATTTAAATAAGCAAGTTTAGTGAATGTAATCGGACGAATGTTTCATTTTGTGTGATTGAATACCTTGATATACATTCATCTCTCAATTTTTTTTAATTTCTCATTTGATTATTGCTAATGACTTTTTTTCCAGTTTATTTACATAGATATTTATCAATTTATTTAATTAGATATTTACATAGGCTTTTTAATTTATACTTTAAATTTTTTTATGCAAAAAAATACATCGAAGTAGCCTATATTCCCCCAACAATTTTTTTTTTTTTTAAATTATAACCTGCAAGAAAGCGCAGGTTGGATAGCTAATATAACATATTTTTAATCTGTGAATTTTAGATGGGCCAGCTGCAGGGAGTGCAATTGTACCGATCCGGGAAAATAAACGAGGCTGCTTTAGGTTGTAAAAAATGTTAGACAGACCCAGCTTCAGGGAGTGGGCACCCTATAGCTGCCTTTTCAGCCATTTATCTCATCAAGGGCTAGATTGTGGGCCTTCAGGCAGAGTCTCTCTTTCAAAAACCAGGGGCTTCATTATCTAACCCAACTCAAATAGGAACCATGATGGTCTTGTTATTGCAAAATTGACAATCAATTCCATGTTGGAAAGAACGATTATGATTTACATGAAGCTATATAAAGCCAATTAATAAGCCAGGGCGGATTGATTCCTTGTTCTAGGAAAACTGCAATATACATTGTCCTACATGGATGATGCTAAGGTTCCTTTCCCAATCACTTTCTGAAGCACCAAAACATGGATTGAAAAACATACATGACCCTTCAAATTTATGTCCACAGCCATGCACATAGCCCGGAACACGACTCAGAATCCTGTCGGATGAGATGATTCTGTTTTCTTTCCAGTGTTGTTTAAATGGCTTGAAGAGTTACGATTTCACTTCATGTGTGCTATAGCACTCAGCCTAGAGCGTGTACATTGTTTCCGGTATTGTTCGCAACCGATCAGTTTGATAGACTTGGAAGCAAGTTATAAAATATTGATGTCGGAGAAAGGAAATCAGACCTAAGATATATATATATGCCATAAAGTATTTCAAATGGGCGCCACCTTTAGACTTGTTATTTAACTCGTGTCGCCAATTTTACCATATCTAGCAAGCAATGGTGGGGGGCAGGAGAGAGAGAAAGGAAGGTGGAGTCCCGTGTGAGGATGGATGGAAGGGAAAGGATGAGCACCGCATGAAAAGAAAGAGAAGGGTCCTTATGAAGATTCATGGTGGGGCATGAGTGAAGAAATTCCATCATTCAAATACATTATTATATTAAGATAAACAAAGGCTGAGAAACCATGGGAACGCATCTAAGCAAAGAGCTCAAGGTAGAGTCTTTCCATCCATGATTAATAACTTAACCAACCATGCTTTTGAAGGCAAAGTCCCAAAGATTTTCTTGCTAACGGGCACTTAAATTCTAAATTGGTAGGCCCTGTGCCTCTCCATTGCTCCTCCTCAAAGCTAAGTATAATCATTCCCCCCTTTTCAATATCGCTCTAAAGAGTCTCTTTTAAAAATGATTTGTATATTACTTTGAAAGTTTTAGCTTGCGATCCATCCAAGCAAAAGTCACAATCTTATTTTCACATCAAATATGGTGGATGATTTGCATCAATCAACAGAATATGCCCTCGCTTTCATTCCCTGCGAAATCTCTCTCTCTCTCTATATATATATATATATCCATCTACGTTGTTAATATATATATATATATATATATATATATATATATATATATATATATTTGATCCATCTACGTATAACAACGTTTAAAACACCATACCAAACTATACAAAGATAAATACCAATTCTTGTTTATGTTTCTAACTAACCCGTGAACTTCGATGTCACTAGATAAAGACCTTGTGTATATCTAACACGCGTGTATTGGAATAAAATATCGAGTATAATTTCAACTGTTTTATGGCATGTACGCACATACGTACGGACAATACCGTACGTATTCAGTAGCAATCAGAGAAGAAGATCACACACGCACGCACGCACGCACATATATATGATAATGTAATTTCGATGGTTTATCCCAACAAAAGGGTGGATTTAAGAGGAACATGCGGCCTTCGTATGTTTTTGGGCCCTTAATTTCCTCGATTGTGAATTTAATGATTTACCGTATCAATTACAAAAATTATACATATATTAATATTAATAAAGTTATAACAAATTAATTAGTGATATTCATTTGAAATGGAGTTTGGTGAATTACAAAAGTAAAAGAAAAAAGAGAAAAATAAAATAATGAAGTCAAGCCAGAAGCGTGTGTGTGAGATAATGAGTTATGCGCACATTTTTTTTGTGAGAAAATTTTAAATGAGCTTGGATCAAAACAGTTTTAATTAATTGATTTGTGTTAAAAATTATTTTAAGGATTTGTTTAAAAAAGTGATTGTGGTTATTTTTTAAAGTGTTTTTTATTCTGAAATATATTAAAATAATTTTTTTTAAAAAATTATTTTTAAAATTAACGTATCAACAAAATAATCCAAAATATATAAAAATATTAAAATTTTAAAAACATGGATTGTCCGCGTTTGAAACACACTCATTTCATTTCCTTTGTTAGCTAATGATTTTGTAACTCAACTGATATTAATTAATATCCCTTCTTCCTTCAAAAGGTTCCGAATTCAAACCATTACTGGATGGTACCATTGACATAGCCATAAACCATGTCCATACATTAATTTCTTTTTCTCTCCATTTCCTTTTCACAAATCAAACTTTCGTCCCTATCTTAACGAAAAGAATTACACAAAACTCATATATGGATTATAATTAAGTAGAAACTATTAGTTAATTTTTAATATAAGAGAAGAATACAGTAGTATTGTAAACACATATTCTTGCATAATATAAAAATTTAATTGAGAATTGAAAAGTCATTTTGTGTGTTTAATTAATGAAATAAAATAAAAGTTATATGAACTAGCAAATCATTAGAAGAGTTATCTTTAATAGACACCTCTTTCCCTTATTGATGCATGCAATTCGAAAAGAAGGAAAACAACTCAGAAAAAAAAAGAATTTTGAGGATTAAATTAAAAGAAAATCAAGTGCAAGAACCAAAATGGACAAAAACAAAATTCATGCGCAACGAACAGTGCTAAGAATAATGAATTACGAGAGGATGAATAACCACTTGGAGAAGCTAAAGGTTTTGTTTTAGGTTTTTTATTAATTAATTTTTTCTAAGATTCAAATTAAAAAAAGAGAGAAAGAATTATGATTAGATTTTAAGAAATGTAGAATCTGCTCACGAGCCCAGGTACTGTCAAGGAGTTGTTGTAAATCAACAACCACTTGGAGTTAGTGATGTTAACAATATTAATTACGTATAGACGTTCTTCCCACACAATTAGCATATAATTTCTTGTTAATTAAGGGAGAGGACAAAATTTAGTCAAACTGATTTAAGTGTATTAATTAGACTTACTGCATTACGATAAAATCACAAGTCCTTCTCAATGTTTTTTTATTTTATCTTCTTCTTTTTTTTTAAAAAAATAAATAAATTGTAAGCATGAGCTTGAACTCATATTAATGCTATTATTTTCGTAGGAATATATATGATATCAATTCATGAGTTACGTGATGCAACCGTCACCAATATTTATCAAAATGATTGAAGAATATTAGAGATTGGGTCTTTTCTTCAATAGTTAATATGAATAAATTATAAGTAAGTGTTAAGGGAAATCAAGATTAATTAAGTGATCTCATTTTCATGAGGTCTGTAGATGTCCCCTAACTAATCAAGAACGGGCCTTTGTGGTTACCATCATTCCTACTGTTTCAAAATTAAAATGGTTTAATTTTGGATATATATATATATATATATATATATGTGTGTGTGTGTGTGTGTGTGTGTGTGTGTGTGTGTGTGTGTAATATTTAATTAGACTTGTTCTGTAAAGGATTCTGATCACTAGCTCGTCATTTTGTTGTTAGTTAATTTGTATGCCTACATGACACCTTTTGATAGAAAAAAATATTTCATTTTTGAAATATATAATTAAAAAATAAAAAAATATGGAAAAAATTAATTAATTAGGTTCATTTAGTTTTTTTTCTTAATTAATTTATTTTCTTTTAATTATTTAATCTTCACCTCAAACGTCAAGAAATTAAAAAAATTATTATGAATCCTATAAAATAATATTTAATTAGCTTTGTCGTAACTTGATTTTAACCTCGTTAATTTGTTCTTGATTTAATTTTTAGATGGGTTAAAATTAAAAGTAAAAAAGACAAGGATTGATGTTTACTTAAGAACTTGATTTATCAACATGGGAAAGATTATGGACCATAGTGCATGTTTCTTTTCTTGATAAAGCCAGCTCTTAGATATAGCTAATCCTTTATAGTTTTGATTTGAAGTTTTAAAGGAAAAGGATAAGTTTTGTTTTATAAAAAAAATTTGAGCTCAAAGTATTTCAAGATCCTTGCATTATAAATATAGATCCTAGTGCATTGAGAAAAGAAATTCCATGGAGATAAAAAAAGAAAAGGCTTCTTAATCTTCAAATTTAAAAAACTACCAAAACTTCAAAAAATTAAATTTATTGCAAAATCATCATTGAAAAAATAGAATAGGTACAAAACTTGTAGCTGTGAAATGTATTCTAGAATCCTTTTATTTTTATAAAAGAGATAAGCTTTGATATTCCATAATTAAGTCCTCTTAATTATAAAATCTAATACTACATGGTATCCTTTTCTTTGTTACAATAGTTATACAACATAGAAAGAGTGAAATTCCTGAATATTAATTACATATATATATATATATATATATATATTTATCATCATCATATTCCTAAAAAAGAAAGAAAAAATTCACAGTACCCGCATAACGCTGGAATCAGGTTCTCCAAAGGTTGATGTCTCTCCTTATTCCCCTAGTGCGTCACACTATATATAATTGAGATTTATGCATGGGACCATGGCAAGGGAATATTACAGAAACTTTCCTTGAGAAAGAAAGAAAGAAAGAAAGAAATGGCTAGGTCTGTGAAACAACCGGCAATGCCTTCAGGGTACGTGAGTTTTGGTTACGTAATACAATTCTAAACTCTACGTAGAAAATAGTAAAACACAGACACAAACCGTGAGAGAATGAAAATAAGAGCTGATGAAATGTCGTTTTAGGGTTAGATGAATATCCGGGTCCCTTTGCATGGACCCCATCTTGTTTCGATCCATGTCGGCTCATTTTGTACTTGTGTTACTTTTAAATGGGGAGAGAGAGGATCAATCGTTCTTGCCTCGCATCTTCCCCCCCACCAAAAAAAAAAACAGCTAAAGAAATTAACCACACTCAAAGAAACACTAGAGGGAGGAGAGATCAATAACAGATATCTCATAATATGGGTCACCATTCTTGCTGCAACCAACAAAAGGTTAAGAGAGGACTTTGGTCACCTGAAGAAGATGAAAAGCTCATCAGATATATCACTACACACGGCTATGGATGTTGGAGTGAGGTTCCTGAGAAAGCTGGTACGTACTTGTCTCTCTAGCTATCTCTCTTTCGAAACTTTGTTTCTTGTTTTATCTATTTATTTCCCCCGGTAATTAAGCTCTGTTCTTGTTTAATACAAGTATAATTGGTTAATTATGCTTTCTCTTCTTTGATTTTGTTGAACATTTTAGGGCTTCAAAGATGCGGCAAGAGCTGTCGTTTGAGATGGATTAATTACTTGAGGCCTGATATAAGAAGAGGGAGGTTTACTCCAGAGGAGGAGAAGTTGATAATTAGCCTTCATGGTGTTGTTGGAAACAGGTTTTGCTATAAACTATATACATTTGACATTTTCAATTACAAGTTTGATGCATAGAGATTAATAATAATCTTCAAATTGGACCTCGTAGAATTCACCAATATTTAAGTCTTGCAATGAAGCGAGTTCTTATTTCTTACAGTTTTTCAAAAAAGAATATGATGAGTGCTCTAAAATAATCTTGAGACTTCATTCCTCCTCTTGTTTTTGGTGCTTATGGGGGGAATTTATTCTTTGTTGAATTTTTAATGAAAACTTGAAAACTAAGTTTTGACATGCGTTTCTACATTTTTTTTTTAAAATAAGTTAGCTAGAAGCAACCTCATAATTAATTAACGTTTAAATCGTTCTTTAAGAACCCATCAACTGCATTATGGGAGACGTTGAGAAAGCAATATCAGAGGTTGCAATGTATGTTTTCAGTTGAAATTAATACCTGCCTACGCATATGCATAGCACTATCTCGACAACATTAATTTTCCCTTTCTCTTTCTGTAAGATAATTAATTAAATAATGTTAAAGTTACTTCAAATCCTTGCTTCTCTAAACTCAGACAATTTAACTAAATGAATCGCTTTGTCTGTTGTTTTGTAATTTATGTTTAATCTATACTTTTTTGATGGATTTTATAGCATGCATAGTTGATTGATTGTAGATGGGCTCACATAGCAAGCCACTTACCTGGAAGAACAGACAACGAGATAAAGAACTATTGGAACTCTTGGATTAAAAAGAAGATACGAAAGCCTTCAACTTCTCCAACCATAACCAATGCAACTACCGGAACCGATCATTCAAATATAAATTATGCCTCAAACCAGCTAGATTTATTGCATCAAGATTTGACAACAAGGACACAAATCCAAGAAACCCTATTTTCATCTTCAGCTCCCTTATTTATGTTTGACACGAGCACCTCGCTTGATGGAATTGCGGATAGTAGTGTACGCGGAGAGGTTTTCCCTGATTCGGCAAGCTTGAACATGGAAACTTGGAATTCAAACCAGCACCATCAAGTTCAAGCAGCAATGCCCCCGCAAGCAACTTTTAGTATTGGAATGGATACAAATTACTTGCCTCCATTGATTGACAACATGATGCCTATTGAAATGCAATCCTGTAGCATGAATGAAGAAGGGGAGATATCATTGGAGTGCTTACAAAGGCAAGAGTTGAATATTGAATGGGTTGAATCACAGCAATGCTCGAACTTTCTTTTTTGGGATAATGTTGAAGAATCAGTACTTGGTGGAGAAGAAATTGCACCAAATTCATCTAGCATGGGAGCTGCTACACTCTCTTCTTTCCCTTCATCTCTATAAGATATTTATGCTGGTGAAAACTGCCCCCCCATCTCTCTTCTCTCTTGATCTTTCTATATATAGAGCTTTCAGAATGATCCAGGCTTTTGAAGACAGTTTTCTTTTTTCTTTTTTATATATTTCTTTTCTTTCATTTCTACCCCCTTTTAGCTTCCAGAGGTGAGATTGTGAAAACGTGAGGAGATGAAAACATTATAACTGCATAAGTATTCATGCAATCTTGTTTTCGTGTTCGGAAACAGATCAGAGGAAAGAATAAAGGAAACTGCAACAAACCCCCCAGCAGAGTTTGATCATAATTATGGTGATTTCAATGAGTGATTCTTTTTTTTCTCTTTTCTTTTTCACTTTTCCAGAATCTTGAATAACATTTCTATTGGATTTCTATTGGATTTCTATGTACATCTTACTCATGACAAGCTAATACATTGAGAATTTGACCGACCGTGGTGAGACTCTGTAGAGTTAATTTCAAAGATTTTTTCCTCATTTTTTCCCATTACAATATCATTTTGATTTTTTAATCTAAAATAACATTATTTTATTTTTCAAAAATAAAATAAAATCGTTTTAAATTTAGCAGATAAACCAATAACCTACTTATTGAGTCAAATGTCGAATCTGATAATTATAATTATAATCATATAACACAAAAAGTCACTTTCTATTGTAGTGTAGCAAAAAGTTTGTTATATCTCTCACTGAATCTAGAAAGGATAAAAAATCAATGTTCAATCCAATATGTATTTACACCTTTTTAGTGTCTTTCACTAATTGAAAAAATTAATGTTGAATAATAAAATTAAAAATAAAATTTAATTAAAAAATTAGTTGAGTCAATTCAGGTTAACATGTCAAATTTAGATCCTGATATTAGAATAACTCTATAAAAATCAAATTAAAATAAATTAAAGAGTTCAATTCCTAATCATCTAATGTTGAAGGATGAAATCTAAAAATAAAAAAATAATAAAATAAAGAACATAAAAAACTACCCGAGTCAA
The DNA here is from genome assembly GCF_951802175.1 of Populus nigra. Classification (NCBI taxonomy): domain Eukaryota; kingdom Viridiplantae; phylum Streptophyta; class Magnoliopsida; order Malpighiales; family Salicaceae; genus Populus; species Populus nigra. The sequence goes on along the minus strand of NC_084852.1, from coordinate 41,960,120 downwards.
CCTAAGTCAACCAACCAAACTCGTGAGCTGAGTTATGAGACCAGAATAACCTCATCAAATTTAAACAGAAACAAATTATAAAACCTTATTTCTAATCAATCCAGTATTGAAGGATGAAATTGAAAAAAAAATCAACTAAAATACGACAAAAAACACATCGAGTCAACTAGCCTAACCCGTAACCCAAGTCCTAAAACCGTTTTAACCCCATGGAAAAAAAAATAAAACTCAATTTTCAATCAACCGAATATTGAAGGATTAAATAAAAAAATAAAATACTCAAGTAAACCCAAGTTAACTTACCAAACCTAAGTCAGGAGACCGGGATAATTTCATGAAAAATAATAATAAAATTATAAAATCTAATTTCCAATTAACCCAAATTAAAGGATGAAATTGAAAAAAAACATTCAATTAAAAAAAAACCTGAGTCAAGCTACCTAACCCATAAAACTCATGATACGAGATATGAGACCGTGATAACCCTGTAGAAAACAAATCAAGAAACAAATACAAAGCTCAATTTCCGATCAACCCAATGTTAAAAGATGGAGTTAAGAACAATATTAATTAAAAAAAAAGATAAAAAATGACTCGAGTCAATATGGCTAATTCGCAAAACTCGCAACTTAGATCATAAGGACAAGATAACTTCATAGAAAATAAATTGAAATAAATTATGAAATTCAATTCCTAATAAACCTAATATTGAAGGATGAAATTGAAAAAAACTAAGTATGGAATTAAAATAAAAAAATATCCTCAAAATTTTGAGGACCAAAGTTAGAAAAACATTTTCGTTTTACTATTCATGAATCATTATTACTAAATACAAGGTGTCTTAGTATATGTTAATTAATTATAATGTAGTATATGTTAATTAATTATAATTGTTGCATGGTGATATATTGTTTATATGTTAATTAATTATAATTGTTGCATTGTGATATATTGTACTGTGAGATTAAATATATTAAAATATTTGATAAAGAACTGTTGGGATACGATGGGAACAAAATCAATTAAGAACGTCATAATTTACTATTGTGCCATTTGATGTGAGCAGAATGACTTAACTAAGTGATAATTTATTGTTGTGTCATTTGAATTAAAATTCTCATCAAAGACATAACTTAAATTAAATATTTTATTAAAAATTAAATTAAATTGCTTAACACATAAATGTTTCTTTGAAAAATACAAAAATTATCATATATATATATATATATATATATATATATATAAGTTGAGAAAAAAAAAACAAAAAGAAACAAGAATCAATATATTACGTAGTTTTTTTTTAAATAAATAAAAAGACTAAATAATTTAGCTAACAAGCGTAATGGTAATTACTGGGTGTGTATTAAGGTAAACTACACTATAGATATTTTATAATTTTGAAATATTTAAAGTTATTTTTATCTTTTAAATAAAATACGCAGTTTTCCATTCAAAATACCATTTCCATGCCTTTTAAAGTGGAAACTAACATTCATTTAACCAATTTTTATAAAACTCACGCTAAACTCTTAAGCAATTAATTTTTAAAATACTTGCAAGATTATGGGTTTAAAGTTGGGCCAATGTAAAGAATATAATTATTCATGTCTTGCTTTTTGCTAGGGAGATCTGCACTAGATCAGAATCACATGAACCTACACATTTTAACCCAAAACTTCGACTTTCGAGTTATGAATCCATCTTATATACAAGCAGTTCAATTTCCTCACTTGTTTTCAACGAGGAATAGTTCCATTTACCTGTGCACCAGACAAATCTCCGAGTGTGATAATCATCGTTTTTCGAGTGCTGCAATGTTATCAAGAATTCGTCACTCTTATAAAAGCCTGCTAGTCATCTAGCTAGGAGTCCTCGCATACCCTTTACTCCCAACCTAGAAGCCATGGCGAGTTATCTATCCTGCATTTCCTCAGGGAGTCCAACTCTCTCTGAAAAGTCAATCCATATAATTTAAGCTTCTCATGTTTCCTTTTTCTTTTCAGTATATATGAGATAATTAATATATACTCATGTATACCTGCATCTAGCAATTACTGACAGTGATATTAATACATAATAATTACATGAAAACCATTAACTAAATCGATTACAGGTACGATCAGACATCTTTCGACATTTTAAAGGAACACAGTGAGTGATGTTGATATATAAAGCTATTAATATTGATGACGCCGTCGTATTGGTTTTCTTCCAAAGATGATGACAACTTCCATAACTATATATATATATATATATATATCTGGTTATCGTGAAATATTCCTTGTGTTAAGGACAGGCACATGATCATGTATCGATCGATCCTTCAATGGTTGCTCGCAGTCCTGCAATATTAAACCTGCAATTAATCCCTGCCATGTTTTCGGTTGCATGGCTCATTTACAGGTCATATATAATTCTCAATCTTAAGAGAAGTTTGCTTTCAATGTCTTTTCATCATCATTTCTCCCATGTCCAGTCAGTCTGTTCAATCAGTGTGCCGAAACTGCAACATCTAATAACAGTAATAATAATTATATAACAACAATGCAGCAACAGCATTGATAATAATACCTAGGCTACTTAATAATTGTACGTGGTAATTAATTAATTGCTTAAACTTGTTTATGCAACTAACTACAGCAACGTTTCTTCAAATCTTCTTGCTAAATTATCAAGACACTTTAATGATTGCATCTTAATTTATCCACAGTACTGGACTAGCAATATTGCTCTGTGAGAGATCCTGCATGGTTTACTTCTTGTGTTGGGGTTTAGCTAACATGAACCCTTTAAAACTGATTAATCTTTTTTTTTTTTTTATTAAAAGAACTAAAAGTTACTCCAGTGCCATGTCAAGTGTCCATCTGAGACACTGATTCAACCGGAGTTTTTAGAAATTTTGAGTTTTTATTTTTTATTTTAGATTAACTATTTTTTTGATTTTTTTTTATTTTAATATGTTAATGTTACCGAATTTAAAATCAGTGATTTAACTTAATATTCTGAATTAACTATTTTTATTCAGTGATACGAGTATTCTTAGATTGGCTCGTAAATTAATCAAGATTAATTTTTCTTTTTAGAATGATCTCAGAATCGCTCTAGATAAGCGAACTTAATGTGAGAAAGAGTGAGTATTGATAATTGGATTGCACACGTGACCATGTAGCTCGATAATATTTCCTGGAATGTTTTTCAGAAAATTAATCAACGGTGAAAATTGTGATTTAGGCCCATTTCAATATATTTTGCCATTTGAGCTGTATACTACTACAATGCTGTGGTCCATAGATTTTATTATACTGAGTCGGCCCATAAAGACCCGTAGCATAGTCCAATTGAAGCCCAGAAAAGGCATCTGAAACCCATAATCGTCTAGGTTCTAGCTAGAGACTGCGGAAGCTCGTCTGTCGCTGCCGTCTTATCGCAAACAAATTTAACCGATGGTGCTCTCTTTCCCAAAATCTGTGGGCTATCTAACTTAATTTTCTCGAAAACCAAACAAAAACTTATTGTCTTTTCAATATATATTATTTTCAATTTAACCTATATAATTTTCTTCAAATTTATATTTGGAAAACCAGTTAACCTATCTAACTTTCTATTAGCAAAAATCGCTTGCCGAAATTGGTCCAACTTGTCTTTACCGTCTTCAATTGGACTGACAACTAAATTAGTTGATCTCATAGCTCAAAATCTCTTTCGCCGTCTTCATTTTCTGATGAATCCCAAAACGCAATGATTCCTCGCGCCCTCTCTCCCTCCCCTACTCTTTAGCAGACTAAAAGAGACAATATTTTGTTCTTTAAGCATACCCATTAATTGCTATTTCGGCATCAAAATACGGAAGAAATGCTGAGTATCTGGACACTGATAAGCTAAGCATGTTCCTGGAAAGGCAAAGCTATAAAGATTGCTATCATGCTATACCTGCCAAGAAAAAAAAAACAGGGCGGGCGTGAGGGGTTGAGAGGCAAATGCACATGAATCCCATGACCCTACAACCATCAAATCCTTAAAGCAGCTGGTTGTCACCGCTAGATCGACATGTGGATATGCTCTTACACTTTCTAGATAGAGAACACACATTTACGTTGTTCTTGAAGTAATTACCGAGGAGGTTGATGATCACATAATGACCAAGACAAATATGAATTCCAATGTGTTAAATTCTGATTGGGTTTTTTCTTCTTTTCACAGTGAAATTCTACTCGGTCTTGAGAAATAATTAAGTACTAGTTTTGCCCCATCATTTCACAGCGGGTTAGCTAAGAAGCTAACAATTATATAAAAAATATGAACATTGTTTTTTTGCCTGCTTCGTTGTGATAAAACATTTGAAATAAAAATTAAAAACTTGATTAGTATATTAGATAAGATTAATTAGTTATAATAAATATTATTAATAAATAAAGTTGGTGTAATTTCTTTAACCTGGTGGCCAAGAGCAACTTGAATTAACCAATAAAATATACAACTCAGGTTATGAATACAATCTCAATTAGGTATAAATTTTCAAAGATAAATAATAAAAAAAGATGAAATTGTATTTTTTATTATTTTAAGTTAAATAAAAAACATTAATGAAAACAAAGGGTTAAATTGCTTTTTTATTTTTTAAATAAGAGGAAAATTCATTAAACAAAAAGTAAGAAAAAACCTAAATTAAATTAAATTGCAATGAAGCGAGTTCTTATTTCTTACAGTTTTTCAAAAAAGAATATGATGAGTGCTCTGATATATATATATATATATATATATATATATATATATATATATATATATATATCTTCAATTCCTATGAATAATTAATTTGATATAAGTACTAAGAGGGTGTTTGTTTACGCAAGGGTTTTTGCTTTTAAAGCAAATCGTATAAACAACGTGTTTGGTTAATGTTAAAACTTAATTTACTGTTTGTGGGATTCATAAAAAATTACGTTGAAACCACAGGTTTGCTGAGAGCTGCTTCTCTCCTTCTCTTGCGGTCTTGATAGTGGAGAGTGAATTAATTCACTCTCCACTGTTCACATGAACAGTGATAACGATTCCATTGTTCATGGTCGGATCGGGTCCGGCCCAAACTTAAATGTATTGGACCGGATCCAACCCAGTAAAAAAAATCTAATTTTTATTTTTATTTTTAATTGTGTTATTCGAAAAACTAATATTTAACATTATTTAATGGCACTATATAAATTAGAAGGAGATTGCATGATGTAATATTTGCAGAATTTGATCGCAGTCCCAATTTTGTTCCTAATGATATTTTACCTGATGTGTGTCATAACCCAATTCTGGGTTATTCTTCAAAATTTATTTTTTTTCAAAATAAAAATTAAAAAATCAAATAAAGGCTGGCAACGTGGAGAAAGTAGGCTGGGAAATCAAGTTGGAATTTTTGTCGAAATTCAAGACCTAATTGTGCCCTCTTATGCCCAAAAATAGAGAAACAAATGCAAATTCAAGGTTAAATTAAATGATTATTGGATGAATTTGTATAAAAATTAAATCCAATGACATAATTAAATTTTTAATAGGTCAATTTGATTTAATCATGGGCCAAATTAAATTTTAATTATGTTTAAGAATTAATTTGGGTCCAATTGAAGGATTTAATTAAGTGCAAGGACTTAATTATACTTTAAATGGGTCAAATTAATTTTATTTGGGGCTTAATTGGTGAAAAATTAAGTTTGGAAGCCTAATTTGGGCTTAATTGAGAAGATTGGAATTTTAAGAGACCAAATTTAATTTTTACCAAGTTAATTGATTGAAATTAGGGGCCAAATTGCAAGATAATTGAAGTTTTGGGGTCAATTAGGGGTTAAATTGACAAAATTCGCAACCAAGGACCAATATGCAAAAGGCGCCAAACTATAGGGGTTTAATTGACAAAATCCGGGGGTCAAATTGAAGAAATTAAAACTTTAATGGTCAATTAGGGATGAAATTGCATCAATCCGAGACCAAGGACCATATTGCAAAAGGTGTGTAAATCTAGAGCTGAAGTTGAAGTTACGCCGGGACCAAATTGCATTAAATCAAAGGTTTAGGGTCAATTAGGGATACTATTGAAAGCTGAAGGACTAAATTGAAAATCAGCAAAAATCCCTAATTTTAAACCAAAACAGCGCCGTTTTTTACTTAAAAAAAGAAGAAGAAGAGACCAGGCGACGCGTCGCCTGGTCACTGTTCATCATCTTCCCTGTGAAGCTGTCAAGGTAGCAGTTTTGCAAGTGCATTTAATGCCTCGTTTGTGCCCTAAAATTGATAACTCATGCACCAAAATGGCCACCTGAAACCCCTCTATCACCGAGCATTGTTCGATCAGACCTATAAACATCAAAACTGCTCCGATGACTAACCTAAAGTAGCCAACTCGAGCAGCCTTGGACTGTCAAATTTGAAAGTTCAAGATGCACACTTTGAATCGACGGCTTAGATTCTTCGAGTCAAATCAACGGCTGCAAATTTTTTCCTTGTGAAGACAAGATTACCCTCTTCCATTCATGTTCGGAAGGAGGAAAAAAACGGGTCCAAAATCAGCCAAAAACCAGCCCCTCTGCCCCCGTTTTTGCAGTTTTTCTCTCCCTCTCTCTCTCCACCGTTCCAACCACCAAACAGCTTCTCCACCACCAGCTCCACCACAGGTAGCTATCCCAACCACAAGCCGGGCACCTCCACGCTTGAAACATCCACCGTTTCTTCCTCTCTCTCACTTCTGTAGAAGTCTTCCTCTTCTCTCACTTCTGTAGAAGTTTTCCTCTTCTCCCTGTGAACGACTCCGGCAACCATTCTTCGAAGAAACGCCGCTAGAACCACTAGCCAAGCCTCTTGATCACGGGCGAGACTCCTACTTTGAGTGAGCCACTCCTCCGCCAACCTCCATTTTCTGCAGCTATTTTGGTTGCATGCAGAACGTGAACCACTGTTCACGTTCTGCAAATAATTAATATTGCATCTGGGCCGGGCCAGTTATTGGCCCCGCCCGACCCCAAAAAATATTCTGGGTCGAGATTGGCCGACTGTTTCTGGGTTTATGCTTGGCCCAGTTATCTGGGCCGACCCGACCCACATGTTTTTAATAATATTTAATTAATTAATATATAATATTATATTATATATTTCTTTTTAAAAAATGAAAAAAATCCAAAAAAATTTCAAAAATCATTTCAAAAAAAATTGTGATTTTTTTAAAATATTTTTATACCAATTTTTCATAATATTGGGTTGTATATTTACACTGTAAAATACAAATCCGGTATTAAAATACCCGGATTTCTCCGAAATATTTCAAAAAAAATCAAAACATTTTTTTAAAAAAAATCTCAAAAACTTTTAAATCAATTTCCCTTTTAAAAAAACAAAAAAAAAATATTTTGTTTTCATACGGCCAAATCCTAAAATTTTTACAAGTATGTTTTCATTAAAAGATTGCATCTTTTTCATGTTTTGAAAATAAAAAAAATAGATATCATAACCAGTTTAGGATCATCCATTAGGGTTTGGCCATAATGTCAAAAACCTTTTTCCAATCTTTTTTTCTAGGATTCAGATGTAGACTTTAATATTTGTGGGGTGTAAAATTACACGATAAAGTACACCCTCAGGTATTAAAGATACAAGGTTTAAATAAATGCGATATTAAAATTCATATTTTAGAACGGTTAGAATTTAACCCGATAAGGTAGAGACTCTTTCATGAAGATAGATCTACCTTGAACCTTAAAAAGACCAACGAATAGAACCCGACTTAGAAAAAACAATCAAACAACAATGCAACTTACCTTAGGTAGGGTGCACTGGGAGTGATGCGTCTTCCCTTTGCACAACCAGTCCCTTACCCAGACTCTCGCAGACCATAGGTTCATAGTGACCATAATACTAGGTGGCGACTCCTAAACATTAATCATAATTTTATGATTAAATCCAAAACCCTTTCCAACACATAACACCTCATCATCAGGAGGCACGACAAGAGCCTCCGCCATCGCCAGACAATGTCGCGTCGCTCGCGCCTCCGCGACAATGTGGTTGCACTCTTAAGAAACTATAGTAATTGTCGGTTGGATTTCGTACGTGATGGAATTGTAGATAGTTTAATGGAATAATAAAAAATATTTTATATACAATATAATTTATTTTATGATGTAATAACAATATTTAAATTAAAAACCATCAATATATATTAGTTATTTTATAACTTCAATTTGAAAAGTATTTTAAATCAAATATATTAAACTATTTTTTATTCAACCTCAATTTTAACCATAATTTTAACTAAATATATATAAATACCAAACTAACTTCAATCAAAAGTATTTTTTATAAAATAATTATTTTTAAACCACAACCATAAAAGCTATCATAATACCAAATATACTTTAACAGTTCAACACCACCGCACTACCATAAATAAACATAACCATGATAATGAAAATACATTAAGGTAGTTTTGAAATGAAGTACATAAATAAGTGGGTTGTGAGACAACTAGCATTTTTTTTTATATAGTATCCTATTGGTTATATTATGAAATTCACTTTCAGAAACAGGCATAAAAAAGGTATAAAATAAATAATTCATAAAAAAATAAAAATATCATCATCTAATTTTTTCTTCTTCTAATTATATATATATATATATAATATTTTAAATATATATTTAAATAATTTTTTTAAAATATTAAAATATCACTAATTACTTACCACAATATAATTACTGTCTTAACAAATCAAAAGTTTTCCTTTCTTTCTTTGAAATACAAAGAAAGTGTTTGAAGGTTAAAAAAGAAAAAGGAAGCTTCATTTCACGGACATTCAAACCTCCATAGAAACAAAGAAAGTTCTCTGTTTTTTTTTTAAAAAAATTGGGCGACAACCAAACTTTCCATTTTTTCCCCATTCACTCAGGAAAAAAGAAGCCAAACACAAAAAAAAAGAAGCTTGTTTTATGGCTACCATTAGTACTACTAAAGAGTCTAACAGCTCTGGTTCAACATCAGAGGGAGGAGGAGCTGTTCATCGCAATGGAAGTGAAATTAAAGGACTTTTAACTCATGGAGGTCGTTATGTTCAATATAATGTTTATGGTAACTTGTTTGAGGTTTCTAGCAAGTATGTCCCTCCTGTTAGACCTATAGGTCGTGGTGCTTATGGCATTGTTTGGTAAGCTTTTTCTATTTCTCCGTTTTTTGATTTTTATTCTTTTTTTTATTGTATATTTGATATTTTGATTTGTTCTTTTAGCTTGTATAGGAAATGGGTTTTGGAGGGTTTTTAGTTTTCTTTTTTTAATGGGTTCTTTTGGTTGTGATTTCTATGGCTAAAGAAGCTTTCTTTTATTCAATCTGTGCATGTTGTTGCCTAATTTGATAATAAATTAGGGGTAAATTTGCTGAATATTTGTGTAGTCTTCTATCTCATGCACACAGCTGTTGCAGGCGTGTTATCAACCTCATTTTGTTTACTAGGCTATTGATTTTTAAGGCTAGTATTTCTGTTTTCCACAAAGATCAAGACTTTCCATGGAGGAAGGAGAGGAAAATAGTACCCACAGAGGGACTTCTGAATAGCACAATGTATAATTTTGTGCTTTATAAAATGGTCTAGAGAGTATCTCTTGCAATTTTCTGATGTTAGTTTCAGTTTGTTTTTCTGGGATCATGATGAATTGTGGGTAAGTTTCGCGTTATATACCATGTAGGAGTTGCCAGTTCCAGTTATACTTGTTGGTCAATATGCATTTTTCATATCCTTAATGCTTTGTTTCCGTATGTGCTATATTTTTCCTAGTTGGAACATAAGGTAAATATACCTTCTTGATCCTCCTCCGCTTGTTGGAAAGTTTTCTTCATGTCCATAAATCAGACTAGTTTATTGAGTGGTGGGAAGAGTGGTTGTTAATGTACATGCTCTTTTCAGTGCTGCTGTGAATTCGGAAACACATGAGGAAGTTGCTATAAAGAAGATTGGTAATGCATTTGACAACAGAATAGATGCCAAAAGAACACTGAGAGAGATTAAGCTCCTATGCCACATGGATCATGAAAATGTAAGCATGTAATTTACCTGTAAGTTTTGTGGTTTCCTTGCTTGTTTTGCGAGGATCGTTTCTCCCACAGTCAAATCCACAGATACTTGTAGGTCACATATGCTTCATCACTTCTTTCTCTTTTACCTATATTAGTGTGTTCACTAGTGGTTCTACATTCATCACTCTTCCATATGCCTTTGTTACTCAATTTTCACTTCTTTCCTTTCTGCAGGTTATTGCTATGAGGGACATAATACGGCCACCCAAAATGGAGGCCTTTAATGATGTCTACATTGTTTATGAATTAATGGACACTGATCTTCATCAGATTATTCGTTCCGAACAATCCCTGAATGATGATCACTGTCAGGTTTGGCACCAAGAACAATGTTTTGGCTTTATATCTTGCAACTGTTTTAGTGTGAAACTTGATAGCTTATCTAAGTTCTTGCTTGTTGTTTCATTAGATTTTCTGATCACATAGTTCAAATTATAAAATTTTTAGTCTTTCTTTTGATAAAGATCACAGCAGCAAGAAAGGGAATAAATGGTACCATAATAATTATTAAAACTTGGGGATGCTATCCCTCAACTTATTGCAGTATGAAGTGCTTGGCTTTGCTGCAAAGAAATTCAATGAGAACAATTACAAATTTAGAATCTTAAAGCAGTCATCATAACTTATAGTCTTTATAAATTAGGTTTCCACTTCCCTTTCTGGTGCTTCTTTGCACAAAGATAAATGAGTGCTTGCGTTGACTAAGCCAATGTATGTTAATGAGTTTCTTTTGATTCTGCCTGTTGCTTAGTGTATGGAAGGATAAAATAGCTAATGAACTGACAAACATTGTTACATACTCTTTAGTCTAGAGTAATTAATAAGAATTCCAGCTTATGTAGATGTTATAGGCAAATATAGAGTACTTTTGATTTCTGAAGTTCAGAGAAAATAAAGCACCGTCTTCATCTAAAGTCTTTTACTGTGACAATACTAAAATTTGAAGAGTCATTTGTCAAGATGTTGAATTTGTACTGGAACAGTACCTATGTCAAAAACTGGAATTTTTTTTATCTTATTGAATTTTAGGATAAATATGTTATGACATGCTCAAATAACATTGACTTTGACATTGCATGCGGGATTGATAGTTTCTCAATGAAACCTTTTGCAGTACTTCTTGTATCAGCTATTACGAGGATTGAAATATGTACACTCAGCCAATGTTCTGCATCGTGATCTTAAGCCCAGCAATTTGCTTCTCAACTCGAATTGTGACCTTAAAATTGGAGACTTTGGGTTGGCAAGGACAACGTCTGAAACAGATTTCATGACTGAGTATGTGGTTACTCGTTGGTACAGAGCACCGGAGTTGCTCCTTAATTGTTCAGAGTACACTGCCGCAATTGATATTTGGTCTGTTGGTTGCATACTTGGTGAGATTATGACCAGAGAACCTTTATTTCCAGGGAAAGATTATGTTCATCAGCTGAGGCTTATCACAGAGGTATGCCTTTTGGGCCTGGCATGTAGTTATTTTTAGCTGCGACATCCTTTACACCATTTTATGCACCCATATAGGTTTCATGGCTCAGTTGTACTAGAGTGAAGGCCAATCTGGTTTAATTCCCCTCGGCCCCTGCCACCTCCCCCCTTGCTATTTCTCTCTTCCAAGAATCCTACTTTGATTATAGCTTTCCATAATGTTTCCACTCATTTTTAGATTTATTAATAATGGATGTGTCAATTTAGAAATGAAAATGAACATCAGCGTTCTCTGCGTGTGGTGTCTTGCTAACTGTCGTGAGCCCCAAGATGCTTTGATCTCATTGTCTGGAAAGAAAAACAGATGATTGGTTTTTTTAACATATTGTTAGAGCCATCATGCCAAGCACCAAAGTCTGTAGTACTAAATTCTTATTCCAGAAAAACAGAATTGTGATGAAACTAAGGAAGAAAATTTGTTTATTTATTTAGTGTCACTACTAACACCATCAATTTGTTCCTTTTATTTTTGTCTAAAGTTAATAGGTTCCCCTGATGATGCTAGCCTTGGCTTTCTGCGAAGTAATAATGCCCGAAGATATGTTAGACAGCTTCCGCAATACAAAAAGAAAATTTTCTCAGCTACGTTTCCCAATATGTCTCCTGGAGCTATTGATCTACTGGAGAAAATGCTTGTGTTTGATCCCAGTAATCGCATCACTGGTATGAAGAAAGAGTTCAAATTTTACTTTTAACATTTTTTTATCAGTGGGTTGTAGCTCAAGTACTTTTTGTTTTTTACTTGCACTCTAAGATAGTTATGTTTGTCCATGGTTTGCAGTTGATGAGGCCCTTTGTCACCAATATTTGTCATCTCTCCATGATATCAATGATGAGCCTGTCTGCCCCAGGCCTTTTCATTTTGATTTTGAGCAACCATCGTGTACCGAAGAGCACATAAAAGAGCTCATCTGGAGGGAATCGATGAAGTTCAATCCAGATCCATCCTGTTAGGAGAAAAGGAATATGCTGCAGAAAGATGTTGGGAAATGGAATAGCTTCTTCGTCAGAATGTCATCCATCATCATTTCCTGGAGAATATGGACACGACATTCGTAGAACCTATAAGCTGAAGTCATTTAATGATCAAGAAGTAGAGCATAGCCTCTGACAAAATTGGTTGCTTGTATGCAATTTTAACGCCTGAAGTGAATTGCAATGTAAAAAGTCGCGAGTACCAGAATTTGGGAATTTGATCTAAGAGCAAAGAAAATATCATATATGCTGTATTGATCATGATGATCTAATATCTATTTTTTCTCCTCAACAAGTCTCAAATAAAATTGAGAAACTAATAAGAAGTGCTTGTTTTGCATTCTAATTTTGCTGTGTTTTGTAAACCATGGCACATGCTGATGTTTGCGGGTTTCTTGGTGAACTTGGGTGTTGAAAACTTGCTGCAGAGCAAGCTGGAGTCAAATACTTGGAAGTTTTTTTAGATATTTGAACTTCTCTTAGGATTGGTACTCTGTTCTTTTCTAGTGTATGATTTCTACAGACCTGCTAAAGGAAAATAAATTCATAGAGGGCCGCTATTTTTATGCTATTATTATACCTATTCCATGGAATCTCCTATCAGTACTGTTTTTGTTCCTTTTACCACAAGGTAGATTTACTTGTGTAGCCTGACAGTTTCCATGGATCCTTCATTAAATCGTCTCAAAACCCAGATTTTTGATTGATATATAAGTCACGCTATATTACCGTTAGAACAAACAGAATACATGTTCCAAGGTGCAGATACTTTTCATGTCACCAATGATGCTTCCTAAAGAAGGAGCACGTCTGAACCTCCATATTCTCAACTGGCAGGCTATCTTCTGGAAAATTGCATCCTCCAATCTTACCTGGTCCCTGGTCTGGTAACAGAGCACAAGGTTTTGGATTCACTTCACTTGTAATCCCTGCAACATCAGTGCAGTTCCACTGAAGTTTCTTTGAATTTTGTGCGAGTCCAATGGTCACATTAGATATGCAGATTCCAGTAAAGGGATCACCAGCAATGCCCTCTAATTTAGCTGCCATTGTCACATTTTCAGCAACCACGTCTCGGTAATTAATATTCTGAATCACAGGAATTGCATTGGGGTCATAGTTGTTGTCAGGGTGAGAACCATAATTTCCTGTCATCCAAAATACCCATTTCATTGTTTTCAATGTCATCCCTCTTACATATATGTCTTTTACGTAACCTCCTCTTCCTACTGCAGTTTTGATCCTAACACCTGATTCTGAATCAATAGCTGTGATGTCTTCTGCCCTGACATCCTCAATCCCCCCAGACATCTCACTCCCCAGTGCAATCACTGCACTGGTGGGTGAAATGCATGTCAGCCTTCTGATCACAAGCTGCTTTGTAGGCATCCCGAAAGAAATACCATACTCATCCCAACCACTCTTAACAGCCACACAATCATCTCCGGAGACAATGTAACAGTCCTCAATTCTGGTATTTGTGCAAGAATCTGAAGAGTTACAGAACGAATAGTTCAACATCAGATACATGTTCAAAACTTTTCAGAATACGTCATTCCTGACAATTTTTTCTGCTTCGTAAAACAGTGCAAGAATGAAAAAACTGTTTTTGGCCTATAGAAGAAAATTCAATTTCTACATGATTACCTGGATTGATCCCATCAGTATTTGGAGACCTCACTGGTGCAAGAATTGTCAAGCCTTGAACTACAACATTGCTGCATTCCATTTTAATTTATCAACGCACGTTCATCCAACAGAATATTTAAGGACATTCATCAACACTAAAGAAGCAAAGAGCAATAGATGCAACAATTAGGGACAAGAAGGAATACCTGCAATAAACAGGATGAACATTCCATGATGGGGAATTGATCAATGTAAGATTGGATATCTGAATGTTAGTAGAGAACATGATTTCTATCAGGTAAGGCCTGGTGTATTTAAGCTCTCCGGCACGAAATTTTGTCCACCAGAGTTCACCCTGACCATCAATAGTGCCGTTGGCTCCTGAAAGTCGAATGTGTTCATAGTAAAAAAAGTAAAGGTTTTTTTTTTTTTAAAAAAAGAAATTACTAATATTATACCTGTTATTATAACATCTGTGAGGTTGTTTCCAAAAATGAGACTGCTATACCTTGCACCATCTGCATCTCTTCCTCTACCATAGGATGGTAGGGGCTCTATCAGTGGATATTCACTTTCATCCTGATAAAATGTTCAAAATCCAGGAAATATGAAAAACATAATTCATCATTACTGTATTAAAATCAACTTATCATTATTGCATAAACATGCAAGCACTAGCTTTGACATCAAAAGAGCTTTGCAAGCTCACTTTAAAACTGGAAATAGGATAAAAGTAGTTTGTCTCCACTCTCAGAGTTTGATTTATGTCCCACCTCTCCAACGATCAAGTTTTATTATTTGCTCACTTAAACACATGTCGTGGATCCAAATCATATGGACTAGCAGTTGAACTGTTAAGCTTGTGAAGCGGTTTCGATTAGGCACTTTTCAATTTAGGCCTACAATAAGTTTCTACTGGTGGTTGCCAGGAAGTTGGTCCCATTTATCAAGGTGAACTAATTTCAACCAAATTGTTGTTGTGTTGAAACTCAAGAACATAGAATGTTGTGCAGACCCACCTTTTTTTTCTTATGAAAATAACATCGTGATGGAGAACGAATTAGTAATTAAAACAATTTTCAAAACAAGAGAGAAGAAAAAAGATGTCTTATGGGCCATGGAAGGAAACAGGACAGCAACTTCGTGTTCTTTAAACAAACTTATATAGGCTTATTTTGATTTAATCAGTAAGAGGAAATTAAGTAAATGGAAGAAAGGAAAGAAGAAACCAGCAAGTACAATTTACATAAAGAAAAGTCATTGAAAACCTTGATAGATTCTAACCTGAGAAGCAAGAAGGACAGCATCTTTGTCAAGATAAAGAGTGAAATAACTAGTAAGATTGAAACTTCCAGTCAACCATCTTCCTGGAGGAACATAGAGTATGGATCCACCTTCTGTTGAGAACTGGCTCAAATGATCAATTGCAGCTTGAAAAGCCTTTGTGTTTGCAGTTGTTCCATCTCCAACACCTCCAAAATCTGATACTGAAGCACTATGAGCCCTGCAACTTAAAGCTGCATACTCAAAATAATCCCACTTCACAGATTTTCTGCTCTCGACACCAACTGTATAAAAAAGTACCAAAACACCAAGTAGTCCTCGGACATCAATCACCTGTTCATTTCATTCAAGAACATGAAAGCCTGGTCAGAAAAATCATGCATGAAAATGGTTCCCCCCCCCCCCCCTCCCTCTTTCACTATAAGCAGAGCGAAGAAATATATAAATGGCATCTTAGAACATAATCATAAGAAAGGCGAGGCCTTGAGAGTTGAGAACATGCTTTAAAATGTGATGATGCTTAGCTTCATTATTTCCATGACATTCAAAATGTTTTACCTTAGATCTTCTTGCACTTGTCCACAACTCCATTGGTGTTGAAAACTAATAGGTGCTTTGGTTTATCACTGCAGAAGCAGATGGGCTACGTCTATACATATATATATTCAATGTGACTTGTGGACTCTGTCCTTATACAGTTATTTTCTGTGTGCGAGAAGGTGGATCAAATATAAAAAATTACAATTATAGTCCTGGTCAGGTTGCTTAAAGTTCAAAGTTTCATTTTCTTCCTGTACGTATGAGAGAAAACTACACTTCTAAGAAAGAAAATTTGTCAATTTTCTTCAACTTGAAAAGGACATGTAACCACGGGAAGGAAGGCAAGTCCTCCCTTGAACATGAACGTAATCCGGTCTTAATCTAAAAAACAGGAGCCTAGCTAGTGGTAAGTATTGACTATTTCTTCTTTATTAGGGAAAAGACGGAGGTGGGCAATGAGCCACCATTAAGACATTTATTTCTCACTTTGGTGGCATGCAAAATATTTGATAACTCAAAAGTTTTAGTTTCATAATTTTTTTCTTAAAAAAATGAATACCTATCTATTTAAAAAGAAAAGAAAAAGTGATTGATAGGGTGCATCCATCAAATGTTTTTGCAGAACATTTTTTAAAAAGAATTAACGTGTCCCTTGCGGCACATTTTAAGAAATCCGACTGGTTATTCATAGAAGAATTAGGATGCTAAAAGATATGACACCATGCGTGCACTATAGAAAGCACATCCACTACCATTATATACCTTCTACTTGAGGAATTCTCCACTCTCTCTTTAGTCCCCCATCTCGGCCATTTCCAAGTTGATTTGAGCCTAAAAATGGCTGAATTTACCTAACTGCGTTTTGTGCATATGGGTGCACATGGCTCGAACCTTAGTCTATGACTGGAATTTTTTTCAAGCTCCTCGCCCCAACTTTTTTTCCCTGTAGCTTTTTATGGTGCCCCATCCAAGTAGAGCTAGCTTGCACATCTATCATAGAGCAAGGGCCACCGGAAACGATGTCAACTATTAAACGAGTGGTGTCTCGATACACATGAGAGCCACACAAAGAGGCGATCACACGAACTTGGAAAAGGACATCCTTTCCTTGGACATGATTTGCCCCACGCATATCCATACCGTTTGGCAGAACTTGCGTGTCATAGCCAACCCGTGACAGTGTTTGTCATTGCGTTTCACGGGCAAATGTTAAGCCCTAGTGGAGGAAAACCCCACCTTATACCATCAATATTTTTTTATTGATAGTAAAATATAATCGCATCTTGAATTACGCGAGCTTGCTTCCCATCAAGCCCTTTTCAATAACCATATACTACAAGCAAATGATTCCCTTGCCGGGGTGGCAATGCATAATAGTATGTACCTGTTATGTATAGGCATCTTTGAAACAGATAAGAGAATGTTTGTGAGTGCGTGATATCAATTGTTTTTTAAAATATTTTTTATTTAAAAATAAATTAAAAATATATATATTTTAAAAAATTAATTTTAATATTAATATATTAAAATGATATGGATACATAAAAAAATTAATTTGAAGTAAAAAAAATAAAAATAATTATTTTTTAAAAAATAGTTTTAAAAATCAGGTGTACAAGAGCATGCACAGACACCCAGAGAAGCATTTCAAAAGAGCACTTTCAGTCAACCAACAAACAAAATGACAATTGAACTGTGGTTCGTATTTTAAGTGTGGAAGTTAGGTCGATTTCCATGTGCTTTTGACGACTCCCATTTCTATTTTCTTCTCTTTTGCAACCGCTTCCACTTTCTGGTCCATCGATGTTTCATATGCACAAAGAAAATTGATATATTAATTGGAGTATATTTTATGGAGAAATCAGGGCGCGTTTTATGGTGGAGACCATTTCCACAAATTGTGTAGGTATATCCGGCAGTGATTATATTTTTGGCCCTACCTAGATCGATACCACCATTACAGGTTCACCTTTCTACCAAACCACAAGTTTGACTCGTAGAGTAATTAGCAAAACAACTGAAAGATACAAGGTGGGTCTCACTGTTTATATGATGAGTGAATCAATTTTATTTTTTAGACTTTTTTTTTCAATCATACCCTTCTATAAATAGCCTAATTAGAACATAAAAGGTTTGAAATTTTTCAAAGAACCATCTCAACCCAATAGTTTAAGCTGTTAGGTGAGGTCTCAGGATATGATTTATATTATTCTCTAACATACCCCCTCAAGTGAAAGCCTTTTAGGCTTGAAACTTGCACATGCCCATATTAGCTTGTGCTTAATTTTTATCAAATAAATGGGGATGGTGAGATTCGAACTCGTGACCGCTTGGTCATCAAGGCTCTGATACCATTTCAAAGAATCATCTCAACCCAATAGCTTAAGCTGTTAGGTGAGGTCCCAGGATATGATTTATATTATTCTCTAACAAAATTATGGTAAAAATACAAAATTTAAAGATAGAGGATTAACATGTAAAACACAGAGAAAATATATGACTAACCATGCAATAGCGAAATTTTTATTTTGGTCCAAACTTTTGTTCTCTCTATTTTTTACTCCCTAAGTCAAAGAGAGAGAGTGAAACTCGTTTGAAAATAATGAAGAGAAAGAAAGTAGTTGTTGGGGCTACTTTTAGGTGAAGAAAATCGTTGTTCTTAGTGTCGGCAGGTTCCATAATTCGACGATGAGATTTTGATGGTGGTGATTTTTTTTCTTTTTTAAACATATTTGAGAAAAGAGATTTTAATCGTGTTTGAAAGGTGCATGCGCTTTGCATGTTTTCGCTTTAATCTAATTAGCATTTTTTAGAAATGATGCTTATTTTGTTACACGAAAAGGAGATTCATATGACTGCCTTGCACATAGGAAATTATGGCCTCCTGTTGTTCCATTGGAATTCGATGCCAACATACCCTTTCAATATTGATGATGACACTTTTCAGGTTTACACCCTTTATAAACCAGGTATAACAAAATAAGTTAAATGAATAGTTAAGTTGGTAGATGAAATATACACATGTGGTAAATGATAGAGTTCTCATCGACGTTGTTCACATGTCCTTACATGTTGTGCAGAAAAACATCTTGATATTACCCTGCATGTTGACTAACATTATAATGTTCAGATGTATAATAACATACATGGCATTCCATTACATCCTTTACCTAATGAATTAGAGTGAAGTGAATATATACTAGTCCACAAGGATGCCCAAACCCTTCAAGATGGAAAACCGGATGAGGTTGACAAAAGTCATCTCGATTGATAATAAGATGGACGTAAAAGAGGGGCATTCCAAATAAAGATGTGACATATATGGTTTGACAAGGCATAATAAAAAAACTTGTGAATACAAACAATGCATATGACAAGATACTTAATTATATTGTTATTTATTATTTGTTTGTAATGTAATTGTTTCTAATATTTATTTTCTAATTATGAATTATATTTTGTATTTTATAGGTACACTTAGTTAGGGTGTCATGTACATGAGGTGCGTCTTTTTCATCTACATGTAGAGTTTACTAGTATATGGATCCTTGTCCGATTGATCCTTCTATTCCACGGTTATAGAAGTTATATAGATCACAAACCATATGGAATGAGAATGTATGTTCATTTTCATATAACGAAAGTGATTAATTATTTTGTTAATTATCTTACAATTCATGTTAATACATTGAAAATTTTCTTTTATTATGCAGGATTTGAGTAAGATGTACTATAGATTCTATAAGTTGATGTCGCTTACAGATCTCGTGATCTTATACGTTATACAAATGAGTTTTTATTACATGTATTAAGCACATAAAGATAAATTATGACTTGCTCATGATATTTATTAAGAGATGGAAACGAAGGACTCACATATTCCACCTTCATGTAGAGGAGAAAATGCCTACATTATAGAATATTGTTATTCTGTTTGGCTTGCCTATATATGAGCGAGCACTTACTGTCATGGATATCCAGAAAAAGATCACTCTATATGAGAATGCATTCGGATAAGTACCCCCTCCTGAAATGTTCAAGGGGAACGCTTTATACATGAGATGGATCTAAATTTTTTTTAAAAAATTACATGATGATTATGATGACGAGATCCTACGAAGGTATGTTAATGCAGCCTAATAGTAAAATTAACATATTGATTTGTCTATATTTGATTTGAATTCAATGTTTTGTTGTATAGATATGCTAGAGTATACATACTTCATATGTTTGGTAGTATATTTTTCATAGATCTCAATGGGATGTATGTGTTCTTGGTCTATCTAACACTGCTGGAGGATTTCGAATCCATTCCATTATATAGTTGGGGTTCATGCATCCTTGCATATTTGTATAGGCATTAATGTCAAGCTAGCTTGGAAAAAACAAAACAAGTTGGAAAATGTTTATTGCTTTATACGTAAAATAAATGTAATAATTTTTTTTAATCTTTGTATTATTTTTTTATGTTTAAATTGGTTACTAATTGTTGTATGTTTTTTGTACATAAAGTTATGGTTATAAAAATATCTACACTTGAGGCGACCATGAATTGAGTTTGAACTTGTTATGCTTGTTCAGGTTTTGAAGGTTGAGATACAACTTCCATGAGAATACATGTAATATGTTATTGATAATATAAATTATATTATCTAGATTAATAATATTTTTTTTATAAAAACCGTATCTAATAAGTTTCATTTCCTATTTAATAACAGATGGTGTGAGAGTAGATATTTTGAAAATAATCCAACCTATATTTTGTCATTTTATTGTCGCAAGATAGATAGAAAACAATTAAATCAAGTATGTTATAATAAATTGCAATGTTGATGTTTAAAATTAATGTTGAAAAATGATGAGACAATTTTTTTGATGTGAAAAATATTGAGAAGTAATTTTGAAAAATAATTGCTTGCTTTGATGTTGAAATTCCTTAACATTGAAAAATGTTGAGAAATAATTGCATAGGTTGATATTAGTAAATGATGAAAAATAATTGCATTGTTGAGGTTTCAATATGTTGTAAGGAATCTTTTTTCAGAAGATGATATGTCAACTGCTCTTGTTATATGCATGTTGGCTATGAATTTACGCACATTAGTTCTCCCCCCTCATATTTTTTTAGCTTGTTGAGATACTTTTCCCAACCCCTATAATGTGATAATTTGGTTTTAAGCCACACATCTCTTTTGACATGGATACGAGTGACCAGTTACATTTTATTAGTAGTTTAAGGAGGCACGCTGATTATAATTGAATGATCCACTATCTCCAGTATATATCGATGTGCATCCTGTGATTTACAAGGAGGAATACATAGATTGATACCTTAGTATAACACACTAAATCATTACACTAAACCCAATGCAGGTTTCTCCACGCGAGTAGATGAGTATGAGCCACATGCATGTCGGATCCAAATTGTTATAAGTATTTGTTATTTTTTATAGGCTTGGACAGAACTATTGCATTTTATTTATGAACTAATAACTTCTATTTGATTCATATTAGGTTGAACAATTATTACATGATGATCGACGTGTTGTGGTTGGTCTTTGTGATCTCAATGATGATGATGAACTTGCTTATTATTGTGTATCGTCTTGGTTTGAGACATGTCGTACTACACTTGACATGTTATGAGAGATATTGAGTCTAGATGATGTGGTCTTAGGAGAAGAGACCACATAAACAAGTGGAAGTTGTGCTATTGATGAAGCCAGTCGATCCACTTGTTGTCGCAAAAGACATAGCTAGACTCATGTATATTATTATTATGTTGTGTATAATTATGTTGTGTTACTTTTTTTAGTTATGAGTTATTTTTATTATTATTATTTTTATAATATTATTTTCACACAAATTATCATGTTGATTTTAATGTTATCTTATATATTATTTTTTTCATACTTTTTTTAGATAAACATGATTTAAAATTGTAAATTAATATGTGAACATATGAACACAGTAAATATGTTTTTTAAATTTTAAATCATCCATTTACAAGTTAAAAAATACACATAATTATGTTTTGTTATTGCCATTATGAAGACATGAATGTCATGTTTAAAATTCAATGAGAAAAGAACATATTTGACAATAAGAAAGCTAGCAGAAGGGTACTTTTTAAAAGAAAGAGAAAAGGAGATAACCGAAGAGAATATTATCATGCCAGTCCGATCTATTTCTGCGGGACCTTTATTTGAATGTTTGGGCCGACCCAGACCATGTCTTTTCTGAGGAGAGGAAGGAGAAGGAAAAAAACCCCACAACGAATAAAATTCTTGTGAAGCAGAAATCAAGTTTGCATGATCCTCTATTCTCGATGTTGCCAACTAGCTAGCTAGCTAGATCATGTACGCCGTACTTTTTTCTACTTTCTCCTTACCACCGCTTACCTTTCTGAGGATCAAGCACACATGCATCTAGAACACAAAAACTTCAGATCTTTTCATCTTTCAGGAAAAAAAAATATTGCATTAATTACTTTGTTCCTTATAGGCAGTAGCAATTGTTGGATCGAGAAATTAAGCACCAACATGCATGCATATGCCTGTGCACCTGCTTGTTTGTTTTACATTGTATTGGATTCCTTGTAGGGTAATTAATGAATAACCCATGGCTTCTGTGCAGTTCAAAGAAGCATCAGAGCTTATAAATGCTTCCAACTCTAGGTAAAGTAGCATAGAAAGCTGTGAAACTTTATGGGAAGTCAAGCCCTTTCCGGTAAGCGAGCACTTTCCTTTTCTTTTGAACACCTTTCCATTCGATTAAGGTTTCATAGTTTCTAATCAAGATATCACATCATATATTGATATTTAAACAAGTAATAATCTTGCTAGCTATCCCGATGTCTGACCACTTAGCTAGGAAAGTAGGAACAAGGCATGTATAGGGGAGCACAAATAGTTTTTTCTGAGCCATATCATTTCATCGAGCAGTGAAGCTGGTAATTGAAGCCCTACCTTTTTGTTAACTCAATATAAATGACGTTTTGGTTTTTTCTTTTCTTTTTTTGAAAAAAAAAAGGTTACAAATTGTAACTTTAAATAAAACATATATAAAAGGGTGTGTGATATTATCTTTTAAAATATTATCAAGTACTTAAAAGTTACAGTCGCATTCACAATTAAATTGGTGATTCTCAAATAGACACTAATTGATCAAGACAAGTATAATTGTAGACAATTCAATTTATATTCTTAAAACTATAGGTTTTAATTCCATCTAATGAATGCTGCTAGCTACATTGGAATACAGGCTACAAAACTAATTAACTTGTGAGGATTGCTTGAGGAGGTTGGCTCTCTTTCTTAATTATCAGGTTCAAATCTTATCTAAATATTATTCTCATGAATTCCTAGTTCCGGCACATGATACACACACACACACACATATGATCATAGCAATCTCTCTATAAACAAAAACTAGTTCGAGAGTACAAGCTAGCAGTAAATTCCAAGAAAGAAAAAAAAAAGAACACAAGAAAACCAGTCTTTGATGAATTAAGAAACTATATTAAAGATTAAGGCATGAAAGAGCTTGGAAGCTTTTAATTTTGTGATCTATTTCTTCTATCAAGTACAAAAGTATCAATAAAATCAAACAAGCACTTACTGTGTTAACATAATCTTACTAAAGTGAAACTCTAGGAATCTAGCTGGTAACTTCTCAACATTAACCCGATAGTACTCTATTACAGACTCAAAATCCCAGTCAAAAACCTTAATCCGTATTGCTTTATGAGTGAAAGTTTCTCCGGTGAGAAACAATTTTATGCTGCATGCATGTGTTGGCCACAAACTGTATACTCTAATAAATTCAAGGATATTCATATGCTTCCATTTTTGAATGAATACTCTAATGCTATATAGAGCACTAATAGCTTTTCTTTAAGAAGTTTAAACAGCAGCGACCACTTTCATGAAAACTTGCAGCACCTGTACAAGTGCTTCTAATATCTTACTGCCAAAAGATGCATGAAAGTCAGTACCACAACTTGATATATCTTGATTTGTGTATTATTGTAATAAAACTGATTCTTATCACAAAAAGTTTAAGATTTTCAATCATTTGGCTGCCGCTTGTATAAATTTTTAGTTTTCTTTTCCGACACAAGTATGGGAGAAAACAATTAATATATAAGAGACCATTGACCAAGCTTTTATTAATGTGCTGAACATGTTGGACTATACCATAAGATTTTCATTTCCAGCCCTATTTTTTGCTCATTTGGCTTTCCATAGATGCATACCGAGTCTTAATTAGTTCGAACTTGTTCATCCAATTTTATGTTTTTTTGTGGAAAATTATCCTAGTCATCAGCTGACCATAAGCTACCATCTTATAATGAATTTAGAGAAGAGAAATTGGGAAAATTTTAAAATCAAGCATCTTCTCCATATAAAGATTGATACTACTTTTTGATATTGATGGTGGAAAATATAACAGCCTCAAATATTCCAAATAAAGCTGAATCATCTTTTCAGTGACAGAGAGCAAACTGGAGTATATACTTTATTTATTTAGTTTTTTGCACTCGGATAGAAACAAAATTGAAAGTATAGAAGAGATAAATACTTACAAATAATATAAACATCACAAATTTTTAATCTCTTGAAAGAATGTAGGAATAGAAAGAGGACTAGGGCTCTTCAGTCATCCAAAGTGGTAGAAAGAGTGTAATGAAGAGATCAATGTAAAAATAACCACAGTAATATTTTTTTTAGAAAGAGATAATTAAACCCAAGTAATTGTAACTTGACTGAGAATCTCAAGCTTTGTTACGAGTTAATGCAATACAATTGTAATACAAGAAGAAAATGAGGTTTCAACTCCTTTCACTTATATTTCATTATTTTCTACCGAAGATATCATGAGGAAAAAGTGCCTGTTCATGGTAGTATAAATAGCAAATACCACCACCGAGGAAAAAACCCACAGACACTTTCTCAACTATTTTGAGATTTACATGCAGTTATGAACATTTTTCTTCCATAGAAGGAAAGCAAGGAATGTCGTAATGCATCATGACAAGATCCATAGAAGAAATCTTTAGAGATCACTGAAATCACAAGTCTTTAGCTAACAATTAATGGAGAAAGGGATGAGAAAAGGTGAAGATTTTACAAAGCTCAACTGCAAATGGTTTAGACCACAACATGGTATGCTAAAATGAGAAGGGTCCCTTTTTTTGTTTCCAAATTTGGCCATGCTTCAAACCTCATCATTGAACAACAAAATCATATGAGGACAAATTAATATCATAGTAATAGGAATCGTGCTTCACTTAGTATATATAGATGATAAACCATACAAATTACGTGCTTATAATACATAAACTGACTAATTTTCAGTCATATCTACATGAAAATCACACACCATATGCTAGTACAACACTCTTCGAATTTAACAGCAACGGGAACTTAATCCCTTATTTTACATGGTAATGAATTTGAAATCCACACAATATTAAAGGTAGACAAAGTTTGGAGAAAGAAACATCACTTATCTCCAAACAGGTACCCCAGAGATGAATCCCCTCCTGGCACTGATTTGACTTTTGTAGATGGACGATCCTGAAAAAAATCATGAAGGAGGTGAATTATCATACATATGTGGCAGATAAAAATACCTAGTGTATGTATGTCCCTACATGAGGAGGACAACTCACAGTAATAAAGTTTCCTGTATTCTGGCCTTGAGCTCTGTGATAATTGTTGGAGACCTGCTTCTTCTCAGCCGAACCACTATCCGGTGGCTTCTCTACGGTAATGTCAACCCCATATGGTGGTAGGTTAACCGGGCGCAAAGGCGGAGGTGCACTTGGTTGCTCATCAGAACCAAAAAGGTAACCCAAAGAGCTCTGCCCGCCGCCGTAGCTCCCACCTCTACTCATGGCTGCTTATATAATTAATGATCAAGATCTGCAAATGACTCAATTACAAAGAAGGGAAAGAAGAGGAGAGAACCCTAATATATATATATACACACACACACCAAGTTAGTGTTCGTATGTAGCTGGAGATATGTTTACCTAACATAGGTATGCTGACTGTGTGCTTGGATGTTGATCATGATACACATACATCATGACTACTTAGTCATCAATGTTCATCATTGCACGCCAAGACCGAATTAACCATGAGCATGTCATGTACTGTTCCTTTTTTCATAAAGGGGGCGTATGATTCTTTTTTACCTCGCTAGTATAAATATATATGGATGATGTCATTTGTCAGGGACTATTTACATCAACAGAAGCATCAAAAAATACAAGACTCTTTGATAATCTTCCAAGGATGTATATAGCAGCAGTTCAATGACAATCTTCCAAGGATCCTCATGCCAAATTAGGGAACTTCATTCAAGGTGCGTGTCGGCTTAGAGTTTGGATTGTAACTGTGGTTATAGCTATATATATAGTTTATTTATGGTTGTTGCAATGATAATATTTGGTCACAAAAATACATGGTTGAAATACAGATGGTTAATAATATGTAAATAATAATAATAATAATAATAGAAAACACCACCTTCATAGTAATTCTCCTATCTTTTAGTTTATTATCTGATCTGCTACGGGCTATGCCTATGGTATAATGAGTCTTTCTCGAAAAGTAAAATAAGTAGTGCCAGCAAGATTAAAGAAGGTGGCAGACATAGATACCACTGATCATCAGGCAGGCTTAGAAGTTTCCTCCCGGAGTCTAGTACACAAAAGAATCGTTATAGGTCTTCAATTGTATCTCTACAAGCAATGAATTCCACCAATATTAAGAAACCGCAGCTAGCATAATGCTCCACGTGTTTACCCGACTTGAATCTTGCATTACATGTAGTGATAAAGTTGCTAATTCAAATTTTACCTTAAGATTTTTCAGAAATACATAAATATATCAAATTAATTAGCTCTAGAAATACAAAATACGCCCCCCCCCTCTGTAATTCAAGATATAGTTTTTGGACAAACCTATAACTTTTATTTATTTATTTATTATTATTATTATGTTAATGATGATGATGGCCCGAAGATATTTTTCAATTACCTGTCATTCTTAGAGATTAAACCAAAAACATGTTATGACTTAAAATTCATGAAATTATATAGGTGTACTCATATGTAATAAATATCATGAATAATATCTGGAAGAAGGGGAACAGTTCTCATAGTCACTAAAATATATCAACAGATATATTTCATTAGTATACTTGTATGTAATGTACAGTCTATTGTTATTTTCATTGTTGTCAAACAATATCTAATGCCAAATTGTAATTGTATTCCCTATTTATCTATCTTACAAATACTTAAATTCGCAGCTGCACATACAACACAATAACACTAGTTCACATCACAATAATAAAATAAATATTTTCTTGTCATTTAATAATAAATTAACATCATTGTCATTATGTTGAAGTGAATTTCATCCATAAACACCTGGACTATTAGGACTGTGTATTACCATAGAAAAAAAATAATAAACTTTGACCTCACACACATATTCGATGGCAAATTATAAATTGTGAGTATCACTAGCCAACAAGAATAAGGAGCATAAAATGACTCGAATGGATTGAATCTTTCTGTACATAACCCAAAACATTCATTCCTTTTAAAAACTAAGGATGCATATTGTTCAAGTGTTTACAGGCTTCACTATCGAAAGGGTGCATCATCACTCCTTTCACAACATCATGTGATTGATGTCATGCCATGTCATGTCCTTCCCCTGCTAGTCATGAGTTTATAATAAGAATGCCCACATGTTCTGCACTCGGTCAGCTATGTATTTTCAAGGGAATATAACATATAGAAGTTTGGACACGTGTTAATTCTCTAGTATCCTAGACCGAAGGGTTTCATCATGGACTAAGTAGCATCAAAATTCTTTTTTAGTCTGTTCCCTTTAGGTAAAAATATTTATCGCCTATTCAACAATTCTGTCATAACTGACATCACTCAACCTATGATCTGACTTAATGGTGAATACTTGTGCAACAATTGATTTACTATGATTTATGTAATCATCCCATAATAATTCATCAAAATCTTTCAAATGATTAAAAAACTTAGTCGCGTCTTCATTAGGTTCTTCATCTAGGATTGGACATTGACCGACATAACTTTGATTCATTTCCATCGCATCCCTAACCATATTCCTATAAGGATTGCTATTATCATCTACAACTTCTTGCACGTTGCTAGAACTAGAAGTTGATCCAATTATCCTTTCTATCATGATATCGTGAGGAACATATGGTTCTCTGTGTGCATACCAACATAAGTATTTTTTCATAAACTCTTTTCATAGAAGATATATTGTTGCAACATCTAGATCGAGAACTTAGGATGAATCTCTATACATCCATGAACAATCATGCATTACTTATATCAAACCTATATAAAATAATGATGACAACATATATTAATTAACTACATTAACTAAATAAATTTGCAAAAAATTGATTTAGCTCAAACTTATTCAATCTATTTTAATATTACTCTTAATTAATTATCAATTATCTACATAAATTCAAATGTCTACATATTTACCAAAAAATTTAACTAGGCAATAATATTAACAAAATATAAAACAGATTCGTTAAATAAGTTACTATTTATTTCATCACAAAACACCAAAGTTAAAAATTCAAAATAAGTTTCATCAAATACAAACAAATATAATTTTACAAAATCTAAAACAAACCCTAACACGTACAAATTATAAATTCATACAACAAATTTGTATGAGAAAAAACTATAAAATGAGTAAACACCCAAACAAATACATATACTATAAAAATATAAAAAATAACATTTTAAAATTGATTTCAAATAAAAAAAGGATAGATTTACTTACTTAGAATGGAGAATCCTCATTAAAATTTTGAATCAGAACACGAATGGTGATAAACTGAGTGTTGTGATGGCTGGATTTATTATGGGAGGTTAGATTGTGTTGAGTTTAGGAAGGAAATGAGTTGGTTGCTTGTTACAAAAAAAAAATGCATAAGAAAGAAGAAGAAATGATGAAGGGAAAGATAATGGTTGATCACTAGGTCATAAGTATTTAAATATTACCAACAAAATTATTCATTTTGTAACTCTGTCAGTTATTTTTTTGGTAAAAATATCTCGTCACCATACGATTTGTCTTTTTTAAATCATATTGTAATTCCCTTTATAATTCTCTCGATATATACCAATAAAATTTTTCTATTGGTATATTTATGGACATAACTGTCAGGTAATTTCATCGGTAATGTCATCAATAAAAGTTATACATTATTGTACTGTTAAGCTTTTTTATTTTTTTACTGTAATTCCTTCATTATAAACTAAGAGAATTTTTTATCAGTGTTTATCGATAAATATAAAAGTAAAAAATTCTATCAATAAAAATCATCTTCATATACCAATAAATTTCTTTTATCATGCTTCCATTTATATTTGTTAATTTTAGTAGGGTATTGAGCCATCAAAATGCACATGATCGTACGTGGAAGTTAGTGCATATGTCATATACTAACAACTATAGCAAGGTAGATGGAATAAGTTGGTTAATTGTCATCTCGTGGGCTCAACCTGTTAACTAGAGCAATGCCAACCAGAATTTGAGATTAGAGGCAGAACCCGTCTCTAAGTAATATCACTAATCACACGGATTATGCCTTGATAAATAGGGAGCGGGGGGGCCATTTTGCTGGAATTTTGTGGCGTCTAAGCAAAAACACAGCGGTCTGCAACTCACATCTAATCAAGCAATTGAATTTATCGTACAAAAGGGTGACGATACCTCACTGTGATAGGTACAAAAAATATATTTTGCTTTGCGAGTTACTGTGACCTCTGTTTTAAGTGTCATCAATCTCGACAGGTTTAGGTGGCTTTGGGCCTAAACCACACATTAATTTATGAGCTAAAGAGATGTTTAAGTAAGGTTAAATCAAGATAATGGGTGACTTTAACAGGAAAATATAATGAGAAATAATAGCTTATGGTTGGCCTGGTGTTGCAAATTGGACCCATCAATTACTTGTACTACTCCATAAAAAAAAGTGTGAAAAGATAGTAGTAAACTAGCTTAAATTCGGATGGACATCGTTCGGTTGGAAGGGAGCTTGTAGGGCAAGGGAATCCATTGGACATATGGTTTAATTTACACAGCCGTTCGGTTGGAAGGGAGCTTGTAGGGCAAGGGAATCCATTGGACATATGGTTTAATTTACACAGCTGTCTTTGGCTTAGGTAATGTTTGTTATCATGATACTATTTGTTTTTTAAAATATTTTTTTAAAATATATTAAAATAATATTTTTTATTTTTAATATCAACAAATTAAAATAATTTCAAAATATAAAAAAAATTACTTTTAAATAAAAAATATTTAAATTTTTATAAAACACTGTTTGGAATACAATTCCAAACAACACCTTAAACAATTATAAATTAACTAGTTATTTAGGCCATGCCGGTTCAAGTAAAAAAAATAATGCAAAACAATAAATATACATGCAATTGTTTTCTAGGACTAAAACAAATCATGATTATGCACTAAAAATTGAATTAATTGGGATGAAACAAATGTAAGTGCAACGGAGTTATATATATATATATATATAATCAATTGTTTCTCGGGATATTTCCTTCTTTTAGTTATAGTTCTTTACTTTTGAATTTTTCTAGCCTATTTCAAAATGATTTAAATCAGAATATTTCGATCGTCTCAGGTTCCAGAAAGTTCTCAGAATGAAGCAGAGCTGGTCATTGTATACATATTGTGTGCTTCAACCTTTTGCATTGAGTGATGGAACAAACCATTATGATGTCTTTGGCAAGAAAATAAATGTGATACGCATCAGATATGGGGTCAGATTGAATTTGTAATACCAATGAATAATTATATTAAGTATAAAGTTAAATGACGGTGTTTTTATTGAACAAGACTTTATTGGTTATTCTCTTATATTTTATTATGCATTACAATAATATTATTTTTTAAAATTTTCAATTTTATCTTTAAACTTTTTTTTAGTATAATTTAGTTTTTTTTAGTTCAAATTAGAGTCCAATTACATGTTTTTTTAGGTTGGTACTTAATTTTATAAACATATATTTTTATCATATAATTAAAAAAAATTATTAAAGAATTATTAAACTTAATATAATCCATGACATGTGTCGTTGGGAGACTGAGATTAATCCAATATGTTATTGTTTTCATAAATTTTTTTTAAGTTATCATCTTGAAGTTTTGTTAAAAGCTGGATGTTTTTAACCATCATCAAGATTGCATTTAGACTAATAAAATCAATCAATTTAATTCGAGCTAAGTCTCGCGCGACTTAGTTTGAAATTAAAGTTAGGTAAAGAGCTAAGTCACGATGTTTCAAAATTGATCTATTAAGTCAGGTTTAATAACATAATCAAAAAAATTATTTGCACACTTAATATATTTTTTTGACATTTTAAAAAAATCATTCACTTGCGGCAAAGCGCGAGCTAATGGACTAGTATAAAACTAATTCCCATTGGTGTTTTATTATGCATTTGAACAGTATAATCTATAGTATAATGATAATTTTACCCTTCAAAATTCAAAGGATTGAACACACACTTAGGAATAAAATGGTATCTTCACATTTTAATGCACATTGTAGTTATGTCCATGCCGTTGGAAAAAAAAAGACAACTAATGTTTGAGTAGTGTTTTTGAATTTTCACTTTTTTTATATAATTTAATTACTGAGTACCATTTAGAGTCAACAACTTTTTGCCTAAGATCAAGGAGCATTTTTTGTTTTTGACTTTTTTTTTGTAATTATCACGTGAGGTTAAGAATGCTCTAGTTTTTTTAAAAATAAAAAAAATAGCTATCACGTGTTGCGCACGCACTAGCAAGTGGTTGTTGGTCACCTTTCGGACATGGTGTCCGAAGCATCATACCACCCTCTACATGGTGAGTCGACACGTGTCAGCTGCTAGGGCACGAAGGAGCTCCATGAGACAATTTTCTCCTTCTCCTCTTTTCTCTCTCCTCCACCTCAAAAGGTGTGTTGGTCTTGCAAAGTGGTCATTGATCTTTTAATTGTATCAATTCTGATCTATTAGTTTTTCAATTTCATCCATTGACCTTAGATTTTTTATGTTTTTTTTTATCAAATTTGATTCTTATTTTCTTCATTCCTATTTATTTTGCTTTTAATCTTTTCCTAAGTGGATTTTTATTTTATTTTATCCCTAATCATTTCATTTTAAATTTTTTTTTTGAATTTGATCATCATTCATATGATTGCAAGTCTTTTTATTTTTGAGTTCTCTTATTGATTAATTATTATTTTCGGCAATTTCATCCCTTATTTTTTTAATTTCAGTGAGTTTTCATATCATATTTGGTGCTTTTTTTTCATGTTTTTAAAACCTGACCTAGTAGTTGACACCCATCATGTCCCAAGTCATGAGCTGGGTCAAATGACTGGGGTTTCTCGAGTCAATCAGAATTTTTATTGTGCAGGAAATAAAAATAATCTTATTTTGATAAAAAAAATCAACGAGTTTTAACATTATATTCCACTAACTAATTGCTTGATTTTTTTATTCAGCTAAAAAGTAAAAATAATATTATTTTAATAAAAAAAATAAAAGAGAAAAAAACTCAACGGGCTTTGATTTGATGTTCCCTTAGCTAATTGTGTTGTTGTTCGACCCAAGATTTTGACCCCGTCAAGACAAGTCATTTGTCCCCTTATTTTTTGGAACTCAACCCGGCTTAGGCATCAAGTTACAAGGTTCATGGGTCAATTAGCTTGGTTAAGTTTGATTTTGTAATAGTTATTTTTTTATGTGTTTTGAGATTAATAATTTTTTTTTCAATTTCATTCCTTAATATTTAGTTTATTGATATTCTTGCACTGTTATATGAACCCGGGTCAATAATCTGAAAAATTATTTTGAGTCACCTTCATCTTTTTCTTAAACCTTTATTTAATTATTTTATTTTAATTTGATTCTTTAACATTTGATTAATTCTGAATTCAACAACAATATAACTCCGAATATACATGCTAGCTCCCAATTTTAAGCTATATCTTCAAAGATTGCTTAGATTATAGAAGGGGAAGCCCTCCTTTTATGTTTCCTTTTTGATATTACATGAAGTCTTTTTGGCCTTAGCTAGGTCCTGAATGATCACGCATATATATCACTGAAAACAAGTTTACATTTAAAGTATATAATTCTCCGGATTCAGGGGCGGAGCTGATATCATTTAATAAAAAGATTAAAATTAATATAACAAGATATATTATTAAAAAAAATTATTTATTTAAAATAAAAATATCATATTATTTCATATTTAAATACTAAATAAAAAAAGTTAAAATGTTTTGTAAGGCCCGGACCTGCTTGCCTCTCCTACTTTCACCCTTGCTTAGATTGATATATTTTTTAGTTGTTTTATAACTTCTAAATATTTTTCGCAACTATTCAGGGTGATTATGTTTTTGTTTTTGTTTTTATTTTTGCTGGTTGTAATTCAAGAAGAAGAAGAAGTCAAACCGAAGGTAATGATCACTCGATTTCTAATCAATTAAAATATATTGGAACTTTCTCTTTATTTTTTACTAGGAAAATATATTCTCTCACTATGCATTATATCACACACACACACACCAATCCTTATCGTCATATACTTGGCTAAGATTAGTAAGATCATCTCATATTCATCAAAAAGGAAAATATATATTGTGTCAAATGTCACTTCATATTGCTATGTGACTTTTGCTTTAATTATAGCATACATTAAAAGATGTAGGTAATGTAGAAAAATATCGTTCACCTATTCATAGATTATGGCCAACTCGCCATTCATTTTTTTTAATTAAATTCATTTTGTTTCTCAAAGTATTATTTTAGATAGTTTAATTCTAATTAAAGATCAATTGTTTTTTTATTTCTTAAGTAATGATTGAATTGGAAGAAAAGGGCTGAAATGAAAAAAAAAAAAGAGCATAAAAAATGGATGGCATTCTAGATTTTTAATGAAAAATACATTTAGATTTTCTATTTTTAAAAAATAATACTATTTAGGTATTTTAAAATTTTAAAAAATTAGTTTTCGTACAAAATTTCATCTGTTTTATTTTCTGGTCCACACACACACATATTGTTGAATTCCAGCAATAAAAGAGAAAATTATCGTTCATGTTGTTTCTAACCACCAAAATAGTTTTTCTTAGCATTTACAGGCTCCATGCAATAAAAAGGGTTTGATAGTGGTTGTTTAAAGTTTCAATATTACTTGAAAAAACAGATCTAAATCAATAAAGATAAATTTAACCCAATTTGATTTTAAATTTTTGAATCATTTTTTTTGTGTCGAGGTTGATGGATTGGTTTGTAAGTGTTTCAAGGGTGTTGTTAAGTTTTTTTATGTTAAAATGACTTAAAAATTAGGTTTTTAGAGCAAAAGAAATATTAGTTACTACAATGGTGGCTAGAATCTGAGCTTGTAAAAGACATGTCATTTTTATTTAAAAAATAGCATTTACAGTTAAAAAACATACTTTTGTTAAAACAATGAAGAGTTGCATTGATAACAAAATGAAGTTTTGATTGAATAAATAAATTTTTCTTCAATAATTTTATTTGTTGTCTTTCATATAAATATCTATTTTTATAATCATTTAATTAAATTAAAACATGTATTTCAAAAGGCAAGGCTATTAAAACTAGTTAGGGTTATGATTTAGATCGCAGGTTGGACGGGTAAATCCAGAACATCATCGTTTCAATGTTTTTTTAATATTAGATTGATGTTGTTTTATTTTAAAAAATAAATCAAAATTAATTTTGACTAGATCAACTTAATCATAGGTACATCTGTCAGGCGGGCTAGGCCATGCTAGATCAACTTCCACCCGGATTTACTTTGAAAACTAACTCATCTCGAGACCGAGTCAACAAACTATCATGTTAATTCATCAAAGTTATATTAAGCTTAATAATATTATCCAAAAGTTTTATAGGGAGGAGGAGCTAAAAAAACGTTGCGCTTCCTAATTATTGAGCAAAAGCCCATTATATGCCATTTACGTTTTTGGCCTTTATTAGAGTTTAGGCTATTCAAAATTTCATAGTGTCCAAAGATATGACCTCTTAACCCAAAGAGTTGCTTTGGGCCTGTCAGCGGTGCTCTATTTTATTGGGCTCCAAATAATTTCTTATGCATGTATCCAACGGCTCCAATGGGCTGAATTCTCAAAGTTCCAAGAGCAGAGGAAAGGCTAGCCACGTGTACGAGGGATGGGAACATAATTTGAATGTTTTAGCAAAGGAAAGGCCTGGGCTTCAATATCAGTTATTGCTGGCTGGCCCAAATTTTAAATATTTAAGGTTCTATATACTTCTAGTCAGGTTTCTGTGATCTAGTCAAAAGTTTCTTTCAAACGCAAAAAAATTTCAGGTGCTGTCAGCATGCTTTTTCACCGTCAAAAGAATAAAAAGTTGGGGGTGAATTTAATAAAATAAATTAAGAATTATATAAGTTAATAAATATTAAAAAATTGTTAATACTCCCTAAAAATTGAGTAAGTAAGTTGAGATGCCTAGATTAGGAGGAAAAAGAAAAGGAAAATCTATGACTATGACCTAACTTGTACCTCATAAAAACAGAAGAAATGTCGTCGAAGTGTTCTTCATGACTAGCTAGCTAGCTAGCTAGATGGTATTCTCTTTTCATTCCAAAAAAACATGACCAGCAACAGAAACCTAAAATTTTGCATTTCTTTGTTTCACCTCCATAAATATGATGCTACTTATTTTCCTAGTCTACCATAGCTTCTCTCTCTCTCTCTCTCTCGCTCTAACATTCTGCATAAAGATCACTACACTCGAGTCTCAAGCTACGACTCCATGGCAAGTATTACTTCAATATCAATGACTCCAAGTTCTGTAACCCACCGTTCTCGCCAAAGTTTTCTCCTAGAATATAAACCCAGTTCATTAATAATATCAACTCATTTCAAACCAAAGGGTTTTGAATATTGGAGAAATAACAGGAATTTGAATTCATGTTCGGTCGTGGAGAAGAGAGCAGAGGATTCTATTGAGGTCAAAGATGATGACAAAGTACCGGATCTAGATGATGTCAAAGCGGTTTCACGTGTGGAGGAGAGATTAGCAACAAAGAGATCAGAGAGATATACTTACCTTGTTGCTGCTGTCTTGTCTAGTGTTGGTATCACTTCAATGGCTGCCATGGCTGTGTATTACAGATTCTTATGGCAAATGGAGGTACGTTAATAAAATAGAGTTACTTATTGCTGATATTTGAGTGCTTTGTTACTTCTTCCCTAACTCTCAAAGTAATCTAGGTTTAATTTTGTGTATTGATTAATTTTCCATTGCTTTCTAAATAGGGTGGAGAGGTTCCATTGCTGGAAATCTTCGGTACATTTGCTCTGTCCGTGGGAGCTGTGGTAACTTGTTTTTATTTTACTGTTTCTTCTATAGAGGATCTTTACTTGTCTATTAGTACAAGGTAATAATCAACTAAGAAATATATATTGCTAATTCGATCGAGAATTCTGTTATGATTTTTCGAAACGATTGAATTTGTAGAATTCATTTGTGAACCCATTTATTCGAAAGATGAAATGTTTCGATTTCTTAAAGGTTTGGATAATTATCAACTAATTAGTGGCTTCGGCTTCCCAGTTAGAGGACATTTAGTCTATTTCTGCGATCACTACTTTAAGAAAAAGAAATGTGATCAGGCCTTGTTGGTATCCTAGGTTGGAATGGAGTTTTGGGCAAGGTGGGCTCATAGGGCGTTGTGGCATGCTTCGCTGTGGCATATGCACGAGGTTAGGCATTTTGAATACAAGAAAGAAGAAACGTGCACGTACGATAATAAGTTATGAAAAATAACCTTGATAATGGTTGCAGTCTCATCATAGACCAAGGAACGGTCCCTTCGAACTCAACGACGTTTTCGCAGTAATAAATGCCGTTCCAGCGATTGCACTCTTTTCCTATGGTTTCTTCAACAAAGGCCTTCTTCCTGGACTCTGTTTCGGTGCGGTGAGTGAGTCCATTCTTTCTCTTCTCTGCTTACAGAAGTCGGTTTTCTAAATTTCTTCAATTTTAGCCAAGTCTTTTCTTGTCTTTGAAAGTATTTGTCCCAAGGCGAAGGCGGCGGCGGCGGCTGTTTCTTCTTTCTGACACGTTTTTGTGTTTTTTTTGGACACTCTTGCTGTATTAGTTTATGGAGTAGTTTTTTTACTTTTTATTTATTTTCCACAGGGTCTTGGAATTACAGTGTTTGGGATGGCCTACATGTTTGTACACGACGGTCTTGTCCACCGTAGATTCCCAGTAGGGCCCGTTGCAAACGTTCCTTACCTCAGGAGAGTGGCTGCAGCTCACCAAGTAAAATAAAATAATTGTGTAAAAAATTAAAATGTTTTTCATTTTAAGAGTTATTAAATTGTTTTATTCAACGATATTTAATTCTTTTTCAACCAAATGTACTTTGAAAACAGGCCACGTCAAAATACCCTAATTATATCCGCGCTATCATGCACATAATATATCATTTTCTAGTCTATTTTACCAGAGAGTATTGATTGTCTGCTGCTGCTGCTGTGTTTTTGTGACAGCTTCACCACGCAGACAAATTCGATGGGGTTCCTTATGGGCTGTTTTTGGGACCTTATGTGAGCGCTCATATCCTCTTCTCGGATTAATTTCTTCTTTTATTTTTTTGATAAATTGATTTAGAAGACAAGAAAAATGGAGCATTACTGGAGAAATTGATTTGCATCGTGGTGCAGGAACTAGAAGAGGTAGGAGGCTTAGACGAGTTGGAGAAGGAGGTTCAACGAAGGATTAAAGCATCAAGATAGAAATACTTTTCCTTAATTATCTCTCCATTTACATTAAAGGAGGCAAAGGCCAAAGTCAGAAACTCGTTAGAAGAGAGAAAAATTCTATCTTCTTCTTCTTCTTTCCTCTTTTTGTTTATTTTTCTTTTTCCCCTTTTTTCCCTTTGTATATGTATTCCCAGAGAAGAGGAAAAAAAAAGTAATTGAACCAGATTATTGTTGCAGTCTTAATAGATTTATGAGTAATGTTAGAGAAAACTAGACATATAATACGGAAAATATTACTTAAAACCACAAAAATAAAAAGAAAAAGAAAATCTTAAATTGAAAAAAGCTTACGAATTAAAAAATTCCACAGTCAATGATATTTTTCCACAAAATGGTATTTTAATTGGATGTCTGGTTGATTAGGAGACCTATTTTTATTGGAAAGCTAGGGTAAAATTCCACGGTCAATGATATTTTTCCATTCAATATTTTGAACAAATGAGTGCTTGACCTCCAAAGTGTAATTGACTGCTTTTCAGATATCGGTTAAAAATGTTATGCATGAACTTGATCTTTATTGACTGAGAAAAAAAAAGGAAATAATTTAACATTCCTAAATCGAAAATAGCTTACTAATTAAAAAATAAAAATAAAACATGCCATTCGTAACATTCCCATCCGCAAATGAGAAAAAAAATGAAACTTGTAATGTTAGTTTCAAACTATATATATATATTGATGAATCAGCATTTATTATTTTTATTTGGCTAAGTTCTTCGAAAGAATGATCAAAAAGATGATAACAAATCTTAATTTATAGGTTTAGCCAAGTGTTAAACCCATACATATATGGGTTTAACGAACCACTAGACTCACTATCTTTAAGCTTAGTCAAGTGTTGAACCCAAACATATATGGGTTTAGTAAGTTGTTAGACCCGTCATTTTTAGGCCCAGCCAAGCGTTGAACTCGTATTCTTTTCGTGTCATAGATATTTTATCTTGACAAGTCAAAACTAGAAGATTAATCAAGTATCTCATACATTAGCTTGGACTATAAGCCCATGGGATAAACATAAACCTTATTAGTAGCGTTGTTTACAAGGAACTAATCTAAAAGCCTTTGATCACTCTTTCAAGAGGCGGGCTATTACTAACCCTAATCAACATCAGAGTTTGAGCCTTAAGGTTTTGAAAAGCTTTCAATGAGTACTAATAAAATATTGGTTCAAACCGTATAACCTTAAGAGTTATTGCAAGCTGAGGACTTCATCTAGGTTTCCAAACCTGGCAAGGTAGATTAACCCTGAGTATTGGGGTTGCCTTCTTGTTCATTATTCATACTTTCACAACAATCCAAAGAATTATGTTGATATAGAAAGAGTATATTTGACGACCACCGATAAAACCTTTATTAGAGAAACACCATCCCCTCCCCTCTTTAGGGTTGAAATTATATTGTTATTCTATTAATTATACCTTAATGAGAAATAAAAATGTATTATGGTCAATGATTAAGTCATTCAAGGTAAAGATGCTTTATACTCTTTAGGTTCTCTCTAGGCCACAAACCCCTCAGCCTTTCAAGGATGAGATAGATTCACTCTACTTAGTACGTAACATCTTTACTTCGGAAGAAATAAATATCTCCTTAGTATTACGACATAATTTTCCTTGAAAGGAATTGGCATAGTCTTTCTAGTGTGTTCGCATATCTCTTCAAGAATGAGATGGACACTACCTTAACAACAGGGATGGATACAATCTTCCCAGGGCACAAGCTCTTAACCTTTCAAGAATAGGATGGATTCACTCTTCCTAGTTCAATAACATATTTACTTTAGAAGGAATGGATGTCTTCCTAGTGCTACGACATAGTTTACCTTGAAACGATTGACATGGTCTTCTTAGTGCAATAATATAATTCTCCAATGATGGGATAAACCTTTCCTCAACGAAGAAGCTTTGTTCTCCTAGGAATTAAATTTAAAGCTTCTCAACATAATTTCCCACCTAGAGGCGTCTTAACAATCCACAACGGATACATCTGAACTGATAAAAGGATATCAAAAAATGACACCTCTTTTTAGTTCCAAGAAGGCTCCCTTGTAAACTCTATTAAAGTAAGATGATTCACTGCTCAATGCTAGAAACTTTTAACAAAGCATGGGTGTTGGACCCAGAAATGCTTAACTAAGTATGGTTGTTAGACCTAGAAATGTTTTGTCAAGTGTAGACGTTGGACCCAAATAAAATTTCTACACAAAGACTTCGGATTTATGAAAATAATTATTAAGATAAATGAATTTTATTTAAAAAAAATATGTATACATACATAAATAGGGGTCTAAAGATCTAGCTCAAGCTCCTTAGCTAGGTACTCTCCCTATTGGGCTACAGAGGCCCTAGCCGGGAATATGTTTGTGAAATCAAGGGCTAGGACCGGATAGAAGGCTGCACTAAAATCCACATACATTTCCTTTGAGAGACAAAGAAATACATGTTGGATATTGTGAGGAATATCTTGTCTCTCATAATCTCAATCAAAGTTATCGACCCCCTGAAACATTCTTAGAACTCCTTAAAAGAGTCCCTTAAAGCCTCAAACTTTTCTTGGGAACAGTGAGCCTTTTTCCTGGTAGCAGCAAGCTCAACCCCATAGACTAGCTTGGGAGGTCCTTACTTCAAAAAGCTCATATCTTAGGGGAACCAACTAGTTATGGGTGGCCTCGAGTGAATTTTTGTTAGAGCCCAGCTTAAGGGCAAAGTCATATGCTTGGTCTTTCAGCATGAAATAAACCACCTTAATGCTTTACAGTTCGGCCTCCACAACATATTTTTTTCCTTTGTAGTTAGTCAAAGGCAACTTGATTTGCCATGTTCACAACAACGACCTCCCTCACATAACCCTTTTTAGTTACCCAACACTTCTAAAAGTGGGTGCATATTATGAAGGTCCCCCAAGGGTAACTGTTAAAAGTGGTAATAACCAAATCAAACAGAAAAAATAACAAGAAAACTCCTTATATTAAAATCCATTTGGCCAGTTAAAACCAAATAGGGGTGGAAGCTTTCATCAGACATCGTGGAGATGTCTAATGAAATAGTGAGGATCCTCTCCTGTGTTCGTACCACTTTGAGGTCTGTTTTTCCTCTAATCATGGCCTCCTTCTCTTCTTTCATCAGGATAGGAAAATCAAAGGGTGAGCGGCCAAGAACCACTTAAGAAAAGATGTCCTTAAACTCCTCAGGGTTAGCCCCAGTAAAAGTCATAACTATTGCTTCCTGAACCAACAAGATAAAAGGTAGAGGTAGAGGAAATAACACCTTGAGAGCCTTTATTAATGGGGTTGGAGCATGAGCTATTGCTGGAGTAAAAACTCTCCTCCTCTTGAAATGGGTGGTGACACTCGCAATCACAGCAAGGGAAGTCTGGTTTACTTCCTCTCTAGCTAGGGGAAGATCACAACCCCTAATATTTATAGGGGCAATGACCCCCATCATTATCCTCTCAAAGATAGAACCCTCAAGAGCGAGGAGTTCACTAACATTCTCTATCACCTTTCCACCTCTGCCTTTACTAATTGCAAGAGACAAATACCTCCGGGGTAAACTTCACCAAAAGGCCTTGCTGAAGCTTCTCCTTCTTCAACTATTAGTCTTATAGAGATAAAAACAAAACAAAAGCCAGAAGCAAGGAAAAAAAAAGAGGGCAACAACCTACCTTGTAAAATGATGTGGTAGTGTCATTAGACCATTTTATTGATTTCATACTTAGCTAAAACAGAATCCAACACAGCATAGTTTTTTTTCTCATCCGAGCTCAAACGAGGCTTATTATTTACTTCATGAGGAGGACCTTTTAGTAGTGGAAACAACTCTAGATGGGTTACAATCCTTCTTCAAGATTGACTATCCTAATGAATCTCACAACCAATCATCTACACCTTCACTTCTTAACATGCATTTGCTTTCCAACCAACATGTTCTTTATAGCACTGTTGTTTCTGTTGGAGAAGGTGAAGAACTACCACAAGTCATTGCCTTCTTTGGTGTTAATAAAGAAATTAATAACATCTTCTAAAAACATTAATTGTATGCTCGAGCCCAACAATCCTATAAATTTTTTCAAAAAAGGACATGATTGTTCATTCATTGGGGTGCAACTGGCCTGGACCCAGTTAATATTAGTAGAACACTTCCCTCGTGAATTCTTGAAGAGGGAAGGATACCCCATCATATACATACAGATGGGAGCAATAATTTCAAAATAACTCTAAGTAGAGCCTGAGGTCTACTTACTAATATGCTCAGCAGAGTCGAGCATCTGAGCCACATACTCTTCAGATTGGTGGTGGGCCATAAATTCTACATCTATAGAATTTACGTTGTTAGGGATGTTATTTTTAAGAGTTTGGGGCAACCTTTATCTCTCTTTAAAATCTCTCATAGGGATAGGAAAGGGACTCATGTAAGACCTCCTCTCCTGAGTATCTTTGGTAGCGGGAGGATAAAGACTCCTACAAGAGGATTTTTTTTTTCCCTTCCCCACTAGATAAGGATGTCAATATAGCATACCCGCTTATCCTAGGACCCAGTCTAATGGATCCTTTTTCCCTACTGCTTCTTTTAGGCTCTGGTTGGAACTTGAACTCCTTGTCAGGAATAAGAGTGTCTTTTTTAGAAATGGATCTAACATTCTTGGATTCATTTGTTTTGTTTTAAAGAAACTCAGGTAAAAAGTTTTAGAATGGGAAATGTTTGAAGTGGGTCTTTTCTTGAAATAAAGAAGAGATGACATGGGGTCTTGTTGCGGGAGCGGATTTTTAAAAAAATCACAGAAAGTGAAAGTGCAAAAAAATCACAAACAAGAACGGGTAAGGTTATAAAGAAATAAACTTTTTGTTCTCACGGTCAGACGAATAACCTTTCATGTCATCATAAATCTAAAAAATCCACACAATTACTTCATTGAAAGCTAGCCACCATTTTATTTCCTAATAGACACATTTTCCCAGTGAAGACAAGCCACCTATACTAGGATATCCCAAAAGTCTTATATGGGACACATAAGATCTCATAGGGAAGGTAAAAGGCGCCTCATCTATTGCTAACAAAGACTCTTTGAAATCTTTGCATATAAAACCCAAAGATTTTGGAGGTTATTGTTAGATCAACATTTATTATTTTTGTTTGGATTTTTCCTTCAAAAGAATGATAAAAGGAGGGTAATAATCCATTATCTATAGGCTCAACTAAGTGTTGAGCTCAAACATATGTAGGTTTGGCGAGTTTCCATTCCACTATCTCTGGGCTCAGCCAAACGCTGAGTCTGTGCTCTTTTCATGCCATAAATATTTTATCCTAACAGGTCAGAGATATTTTATCTTGATAAGTCAAAGATATTTTGCTGATATTTTAACCCTTTCTCTTCAATAAAGAGTTCGAAAGGGACTACAAAAAAAAAGTATCCTTCAAAAGGAGGTTTAATTTTTCTTTATAAAAAATGACATATCTATTTTAGGGATTTCTTCTAAATTATAATTGTTTTTCTCTCAAATGATACTCATTTAATCATCACAAAGTCCCCAAATATATAAGTGATAACCTTTTACAGGTATCAACCATGTTCATCCAACAAGCCTCGCCAAAGATGAATTGATTAGATTGCTAAAACCAGAAGATTAACCAAGTACCCTAGATACTAGCTTGACCCAAAAACTTATGGGGTAAGAATGTGTGGGTTGCATACCTATATGTTGAAAACAAATAAATTTATAGGTAGAAAATAAAGGAACTAAATGGGATACGCGTCTTCGTCTTTTTAAATGATGATAATGATGATAATAAAAACCAGAAATTATGCTAAAAAAACCATTTATATGTTGTAGGCACACTTTATCTAAAGCAATGTATGTGCATAACATAAAAGAAAGTGTTGCCGATCACATATGAAGGTAATTTTGATAGGTGCATTGTCCAAGAACAATGTAAAAGCCACCTATCTCCATTAACTTAAAAACTAAAACGCATGGGGTAAACAATGTGCAGTCGACACTATTCACCCCTCTCAAAACACTGTGGATGACACTATTTATTTTTTGACAATTCATTTTGGTCCTCAAATTTTTATTTTAGGCGATTTGATCCTAATTTAAGGCCAATTACTTCTAATTTCTTAGTCAGGGTGGAAGTGGAGGAATAAGGATGAAAATGAAAAAGGTGTCAAACATGAGTGGCGTGCCAGAAGTTTTGGGAAATATAAACTTTGGTTCTCTAACTTTAAAAAAACGCAAATTATACGATTCTAGTGCCTCAATTTTCTCAAATTTATTTTTGGTATTTTTTAGTTTCTGGTTGAGAGAGGAAAGAAAAAGGTTGCCAGATTATGACGGTAGAAAGAGAAAAATATCGTTGACACCGATTACGTCACCAAAACAATCGATATTTGTATCAAATGGTTCTATTTGATGAGGGGAGTTCATTTTAGGTGTTTTTTTAACCTTTAAAGTTCATGAAAAAACATATTTAACTCGATTTGATTTTTATTTTCAGGTTGGTTTTGGTTTATGAGATGAGTTTTTGGTTTTTTTAGGCCATGAACTTAATTTTCTAGGCACCATAATAGTTGGAATCCGAGCAAATCAAACAACGCGTCATCTGAAATTTTTTTAAAAAAAATTGTGGGGTGGACAGAGTAACAATTTGGTTACTAAAGTTTAGTTCAGTCCAAACATGAAAACAATACTCCCGAGTAACAGAGTTTTAATATTTTGAAGCAATGAGTGCTTGAATTAGGATTTGATTACTAAAGTTTCTTTGACTTTTGAATAAGTTAGTTCAAGTCCAAACATGAAAACAATA
Source organism: Populus nigra (assembly GCF_951802175.1). Lineage (NCBI taxonomy): Eukaryota > Viridiplantae > Streptophyta > Magnoliopsida > Malpighiales > Salicaceae > Populus > Populus nigra. The sequence goes on along the minus strand of NC_084852.1, from coordinate 41,915,366 downwards.
CTCCCAAGTAACAGAGTTTTAATATTTTGAAGCAATGAGGACTTGAATCAGGATATAAACATATTTATTACTAAGACGTGCAAGCAAAGTGATTGCCAAAGCACCTTACAAATCTTAAGTCACTTTCAGTCTGGATATGGAAGACGTGGAAGTTAGGAACAGTACAAAATGAATGACATTCAGCCGTGCACAACTCGCATATCCAGCTTACCTCTATCAGACCAAGCCTCGACCCTCTCTAATTACGATGATCAATGGAAATGGGACTACCTGGCCTGGCCCTGGAGGCAATACATCGTTTTATCCTCGCATGCCCCAAAAAAGCTTGAGCTTCAGGTTGTCAATGGCGCCCTACACTGGCATGAGTAATATCATCGCCAGGGCATGAATTCAAGCGCTGGTAGAGAGCCGAGTCTATTTAAAAAAAAGAATGAAAAAATCGATGGGCTCATTTAAGGGTTGGCATTGGCAGAGGCCTTGTTTTTTATCAAAGCTTCAAGCTAGATTCAAAACCATTTTAGATAGTCTTGCAAAGAACAGGATTATTGGTCTCCAGGATCCAAATTTCTGTGACAACTATCAAGGCATTTACAAACGAGAGAAATACATTAAAAAATAAATAAATACAACCAGCTGGTATGCTATACAGAACACTAACTCTGATCTAATCACAGCATATTACAGGGGATGGAAGATCAAAATTGTACTTGAACCTTCCTCTATTTAAACCATGGTTTCATGTTTGGCTCACAATCGATCCTTTATAAATTATATTTCCTGACTTAATTTTGTTGCTCAAGGTTCTCGATCAAGGCTTTCTTTTCATCATCTGGAAGAGAGTTGAACATGAATACAGATTTATCCCCAATGTCATCCTTGAAATTAAATAACAAAGCGTCAGAAAATTCCATGGATATTCACTGCGTGCTCCAATCATTTCAATTATCCGACATTAACATGAATTATTGACCAATAACATACCTTAATGGGCTGAGTGAATTTCCTTCCGGCAAATATCACAAAGAGGGCCATCCATGAAGCTAAAAGTGTAAGTTTTACTCCATCATCCATTAAACCAGTCTGCATTATAACAGATGACAGCCATCAAAATCTAGATAAAAATAGAATACAAAAACCCAGGAATATAAGTGTGCTACACAAGCACACAACAAAATACAGAAGCATGCAGGAGGTTTTCACAACAGCCTCTATCATCAATTGCATGGACACCTCAGAACGTACTTCCTTGAGGTTCAATATTCAGATAATCATGAAGACAAGCAAACATCCTCTACCCCAACCCAAGCCCCAGCAAAATCTAGCCCAAAAATTGACGTAAAAAAAGGATGAAAAACTAGAATAAAATTTTTTATCAAGCAATTTCTAATATCTTGTAAGGGTTGAAACGAGGAAAAACAAGGAGTAATTGCAATAACAATCTCCAACATCTCAAGCAATTTCTAACATCTTTCAAGGGTTGTAAAGAGGAAAAACGAGTAATTAGAAAATTGCAGACAAGATGACTATAAGAATAACCTCGACTTATTCTAAAAAAATGAACATCCTTTCTAAAACATGTGAATATATTTCCATTTGACCATGGTAAGGGAAATATATTCATCGCATGCTGAATGTTTCCAAAAGCATACCAGGTGTCCAAGAAGAAGTGTGGGTATAATGAATGTAAGAATACCAGCTTCCAGCTTTCCATAGCAGAGGCCTGTAATACAAAATCATATAACTCGGTATACATAGCATTCGGAACTAGTTATGTAACATGGCATCATGAGCTATAAAAATAAACACACAAAAATCACAAACTACATACTCATACTAAGAGGCAAAAGGCAGCTTTAAATCCTGATATAATCAAAATGAAAGGACGAAAATATCACATTTAAGACAATTTATTATTTGCTGACAAGCAGTTCCATGATTGAAGGGCTGAACACATCGAATTCTTTTTGCACTCCTCTCTTTGTTCTTGTCCCAACCCCCTGATCTCATAAGAACTTTGACACAAATAATTGGAAATGGCAAATTAAAATGCCCATTTCCATTCAATAGTTTGACACGGGTGAAATAAGAAACAATTTTCTACTGACTTGTTTTCCCTGTATCGTTATTAAGGAATTATTGAATAGAATACAATACATTATGCAAAATGAGGGCATTGTGGTTAAGTAAATTTCTTCTTAAGGAAATATCCCCGTAATAATTTTAATTTCACCAAGCGTGTCCCATTTGACCATGGTATTTACAAAATTGAAAGGTAAATACCCTGAAATAATTCTGCATTCAATTCATAAGTGACCACCCAAACTAGCAGAGTATGCACAGAATATAACAACCATATTACCTTCTTTAAAGACAAGTCCTGTAAGTGCTGCAAAGAGCGGACCAACAAACCAGACAGCTGTTGGGTTATTAACAACATATTGTATCAAGTTTTCACCAGCTGGTTGAGCAAGGTTCGTGCATGTAGCTAAAGATCCAATAACACCCAGTGCCCAAAAAGCTTGAAGAGTGCGCTTAATTTCAGTTACATAGATATGAATAAGAAACAAAGATACGCCAAGACCCCCAGCTCCAAGAGTGTATAATAAATCAAGATTTTGTTTGATTATTTCACTCAACAGAGAGTCGCTGGGTAAAAAAGCATATGATGCAGCAAACACGAATGATGAAGCAGCAGTAACTAATCCAGATCTGTATAAAATCACCTGTTACAACAAGCGCATTATCCTCAATAAAGAGCTATCTATGAAAAGTATTATTTAAATTTATTTGGTTATGTCTAGAGCCAATAATTCAAACCACAATGCTGTTACGACTGCATTCAAGATTGACAAATTAGCATGAAACAGCTTGTCCTTCTCTCAATTTATAAAGTTCCACAATTTTGATGACATAATCACAGCATCTTGATTCAACAAAAACAAGACTATAAAATAACAATGCACGTCAGCAAATGATTAATTAAACAGAACCACAGCATTGGTTCTTAAGGAAACTAAAGGCACCGAAAAAAAGGACAAATGCACTGTGCTCTTCCTGAACAGAGAAAAAGTCTTACATGGAACACGCCCCACTCCAAAACCACACCAAAATCTGTGGAAATGATAGGTTTTGTTGAAATCTTATGCCCCGTCTAAAATTGCCTATGAGGAAAGGAACCTTGGTACTCCTCCCGTCTTCCCAAGCCACATGGCCCAAACTGAATAGTCAAAATCACTCAATTTTATCATCCCTTCCACCTTAACGCAGCCCTCATCAGACTCTTTCCATAGTGGGAATGAGTAAAGATCATAAATGCACACCACTACAAACCAGATTTCATTTTGTCATTTATCTAATGCAGGAGTAGTCCTTTACTATTCCATTAAACCATTAAATTTTCATTTTGAGGAAAGACTACAACTTTTAAATTAAAAAGTACCTCTCGAACGTCCGATGATTCAACTGTCCAGGGACCATAAACACCATTATAAACCGGCTGAGAGCTGTCCCCAACAGCCTCACACTTGATCCGTCTATTTTTAGACCTCAACCATGATGCTTTGTTTGAGAGTTTCACAGGAGAAGCATGGGTAAATCTTGTAGGGGGAGTGATTGAGCAAGTGGATAACACGCGAGACGCCATAACTAGAAACTACCCAACAAGAAGATGGGTGGCGGTGGTGGAGAGAGGAATGGCAGCGCTTGAGGTGGTTAGGGAGCTGCTTTGTGGTTTTCTATGGAGAGAAGGATGTCAGCTGGCGGTTTGAACTTTGAAAGATAGCGGGGCTTCAAAGAGCGTGGATGGTGGCGTCCGAGAGAGAAAAAGAAAATCTGACGGCCGGGAGAAGAGAAGAGGGGATATATTTTGGCTTTGGGGATTTTTGATTTTCTATCTTTTCTTCTTTGGGTGAGTGGCTGTCTGTCTGCAAGGGGAATTGAGTGGGTTAGAGCATCTCCAACCTAAAAAGCTAAATTGAAGAGACAAATTGATAAAATGACTTTTTAAATAATATAAATATAGTTTTTTTGATTATATGCATTCCAATGGTAAAAAGCTATTTAGAAAAGCCATTAATATTTTAATATATTTCATGTTAAATTTATTTTTATATAATTATGTAACTAATTTAGATATTTTATATATAATATAATTATGATGTTATTAATTATATAATAAATATGAGTAATTTATAAAAATAATATAAAATTTAATGAAAAAATATGAAATTTAAAAAATATAATTTAAAATTAAACTTAAAATTTATTTATATGACTATTTTTAATTTTCAGTTTTATATGTTACTGTTAAAAATTTAATTTTTTAAAAGTAAATTCAAATTCAAACTTTGAAAAAACCATCAATATTTTAAAATTTGATTTTCAATTTTTTAAAAAAAAATTCATGCTTTGAAAAAATGACCGCTACCATTTTAAATTTTAAATTTTCAAATTTTGAAAAAATTACCGCCACCATTTTAAATTTTAAAATTTCAAATTTTGAAAAAATTACCGCCAACATTTTAATATTTCAAAATTTAAAAAACTAATCCATCTATAAATATTCTCATATACCTTAACATTTTTTCTCATCATTCCATTGTTTTCTCTCCAATCAAAAATATATTTCATTAAAATTCATCATGAATCATTCTAATTTTAATTTTTATGATGCTTTTGATTTTGATGATGACACTCCTGTGTTTGCTTTTCAAGTTGTTGCTGCTGTGGTTGCTGAAGAAGAATCGAATAATCAAGGGCGGAGAACAGGGTATCGTGGCTCTATTCTTGGCCACAATATTGTCAATCGTAATAGAAAGGAAGGTGAGTTGAGGTTATATAATGATTATTTTGCTGAAAATCCTAAATTCACTGAAACTCAATTTCGAAGAAGATTTAGGATGAGTCGTCATCTTTTTCTTCGGATTGCAAATGCAGTGGAAGCTCATAATCCATATTTCAAACAAAGGACAGATGCTCTCGGTGTTCTTGGTTTATCTTGTCTTCAAAAGGTAACTGCAGCTCACAGAATACTTGCATATGGTATTCCTGCAGATCTTACTGATGAATATCTTCAAATTGGAGAAAGCACTGCGATAGAAAGTCTTAGAGCTTTCGTCAAAGCAATCGTAGAAGTTTTTGGTGATTGGTATCTAAGGGCACCAAACGAGGCCGATGTTTGTCGATTATTATCAATTGGAGAGCAGCGTGGATTTCCAGGGATGTTAGGGAGCATTGATTGTATGCATTGGAAATGGGAGAAATGCCCAATTGCATGGCATGGGATGTATACTGGTCATTGTCGTGAACCAACTATAATTCTAGAGGCGGTGGCTTCACAAGATCTTTGGATATGGCATGCCTTTTTTGGAATGCCTGGATCATTAAATGATATTAATGTTCTTGATCGGTCACCTATCTTCGCTGCACTTGCTGAAGGTCGTACTCCTCCTGTCAATTATACAATTAATGGGCATGAATATACAATGGGATACTATTTAGCAGATGGGATTTATCCTAATTGTTGTTAAGACAATTCCAAGGCCATTAGGAGCAAAGAGAAAATATTTTGCAAGTAAGCAAGAGTCTGCAAGAAAGGATGTAGAGCGGGCATTTGGAGTGCTCCAATCTCGTTTTGCAATTGTACGTGGACCTGTTCGATACTGGGATGAAGAAACGCTTGCAAATATTATGAAAGCTTGCATAATAATGCATAATATGATTATTGAAGATGAAGGAGCAATGAACCTTGGATTTGACCATGAACGTGAAGTCAATTCCTTTATATCAGTGTCACATGGTGAAATACCAGAACTACATGATTTTCTTCAAACTCATAATCGAATCAGGGATAGAGCAACTAGCTCTCAACTACAAGAAGATTTGGTTGAACATTTATGGGAACAATATGGTAACGAGTAGAATCATTAGCTTTGAACTTCTTATGTCATCATAATTTTCAAGTTTTTTATGTTTTTTTTCATTATGGTTGTTGTCTTTTAAGTTAATTAATCCTACTTATTGTTGTTAAGTGTTAGAAGAACTTCAAAAAAGTATTATGAATTAATACCACTTTTATAACAATATATTTAAAATAACCAATAAATTTCTAAATATTTAATTAAAAATACATTACATTAAACAATAAATAAATCTAGTTAATTAAAAATACATTACATTAAACAATAAATAAATCTAGTTAATTAAAAATACATTACATTAAACAATAAATAAATCTAGTTAATTAAAAATACATTACATTAAACAATAAATAAATCTAGTTAATTAATAATTAAAACCCCTCTTTTGCATAATTTCTAACTTTCTATTTTGAAAATACGCTGCAGAAATTGGATCCAAATTAGAAATATCCATTTTCATAATTTGTTCTTCTTTCTCAATCCTGTCCAATTCTTGTTTCTCTTGACTTTGTTGAATCATCATAGCTTGTTGCTCTAACATAATTTTTCTGTCTTGTTTCTTTTGATCCTCAATTTCAACTAGAGTATCCCTGAATTGTTGTAAGATATTTGTTACAGTTGTCTCCCCAACTTTATCTTTTCCTTGTTTACGTTTAAGTCGTTTCTTTGCAGCCTTTTGACCAACTGGTCTATCTTGATAAATCAATGGTTCACTGTCTTCTCCTAAACTAACAGAATCAGGGGTAGATGGAGTTGATGAAGTCGAACTTGGATTGACATGACTTTTTTGTTTCTTGTTTGACCTTTGATGTTGACTTGCACGCTCAAATTGCCATTTGGGTTCTTTTCTTAGGATAACCCAACAATGTTCTAGTTGAAATCGTTTGTCAACGCAAGAAGCATACATTTGTCGAGCATCATTAATCTGGTAAGTAAAAAATTAGAGAAATTAAATAATGTTAAAATATATGTTAAACAATTTAACATGAAAACGAATATTAAAATTACCCTTGATTCTTCGGTCATTCCACTTTGCTGACGATTTTCAATTTGAGTAACAAATCCAACAAATTTACCGACTTCTCTATTTATTTCTTGCCATCTATTTGAGATGCTTATTTGAGAACGATTATTCAAGTTTCCTCCATTCTCTACAAAGTAAGCATGTACTCGAGCCCAGAACTGTTTTGTTTGTTGTTCAACTCCTGTAATTGGATCTTTGCTTGTATTTAGCCATGCAGAGACAAGTAAACAATCTTCCTCTGGTGAGAAGTTTTTACTTCTTTGTGACTTTTTTGTTGTATGGACATTTAAATTCGAGTATGTTAAGTCATCAATTAATTGATTAGAATCACTTGGTTGAGAGAGAATATCTTCTGACTCACTCATAAGAAAATTGGTGAAAGAGCTTGGAAAATTTGAATCCATCTACATTAAAAAAAACCTCAAGTTAAAACCTTGTAGGAGAGTGTAAAAGAAGCGTACATTCAATGTCTAACAATTTTGTAGTTTACATACATGTGAATTAATAACAAGCATTGCATTCTACTTGTTCTAACATTACAATTTGACTATTTTTTGGAACTAAGAGAGGATTAATATACTGGTTTAATTGCATTTTCAACAAAACAAAATATAATTAACCTCAAATTAAAACAGACAATCAAAAATAAATTTTAAATATGTCACTCTATATTTTTATCAATATTAGCTACCATTATTGCTTCCTCTTAATTTTGTCAAAGATAACAACATAAATAAAAGATTGTTTTCCTTAACCCATATCAAAAACATAAAATTACAAAGAAATAAAAATCATCACAAATATCAAATTAACAACAAAAAATCTACAAAATCAAGAGATATTAAAGAGAAAATATAAAAAGCTTTTAAATAAACATACCTTTTAATTTCAGCTAATTAACACAACCGATGTTATTAATTAACCAGAGAATAATTGATTCTTGTTTTTCTAAATTTGAGAGAAGATTGAGACACAATACAAGATTTAAAACAAAAACAAGTTCCTTTCCTTGTTTTTAAAGCAAAATAAAATACTGTTGACCAACGGCTATTTTTATAGCCGTTGGCAACGTTAATCTTTTTTTGGCTATTTCTACAGTAAACTGTAGAAATAGCTCTTCCCAATTTAAACAGCCATTTTGGCTTCTTGGTTGCCTGCTGGATTGGAATGACAAATTAAAAGAACAAAAGCTAAAAGGACACGTTTTTAACTTTGCCTCCTCATTTGCCTCGCTGGTTGGAGATGCTCTTAGTCTTTTTATTTTCTTGATAGATAACTATTTTTTTATCTTTATTCTGTCACTTCTGTTATTTTTTTCATTTTAAAAATATTTTTTTAAAAAAATTATTTTTATTTATTTTCTCCAGTGATGCTTGTTAACTCATCATCGTTTCAATATTAATAATAAAAATTCAATTGATAATGCCTCCTGTTTAACACTAGAAGTGTATATATACTCTTGACAAAACTATGACTGCACCAGGAAATAATAATAATTGTAAAAAGATGATAAATTGATGACACACTGAGAGTGTAATGGAAATGGAATGTGTGGCTACAAAGGTCTCGTTTTCTAACCCAGCCAGTTATCTTATTTGGTGTCTGGGTTTTAGATTATGCAGAATTGGGTTCAATAAGAAACATTACTGGAAGGCTAGCTAAACACTCATTAGTTAATTCTAAGATCACTTTGATCATGCCCTGTGAAATTATGTATTTATCAAATCAACATGGATAGTGTTACATGGTTGATTTTCTCGTCGAAATCTCAGCTCCTGTGTAGTAGTCTAACCCCACCAGACTTAAATTTTTATATTAATTCACTCGTTTATGTCTAACACCCAAGTGTTTTTCACGTTTTTCCATGTTGCAAGCAAGCAAAAATACCAAGTACAAATTGTTTATAGAAAAAATACAAATCTTCTATTAATCTTCATATCACAAAGCCCAATTGACTCTAAGGTTTAGGCCATGACATAAAACAAATCAAATTCATTGCTCGTAATAAATGAAAGAATGAGCTTTTATTTTAAAAATAATAGTGTTTGTTCTTATTATGAATGATAAATATTCTGAAAATAAGAATATGAATACTTAGATAATAAAAAAAAATATAAACTCTTTACTTGGGTGGTTCAGATGGTATATATAACCTCTGAACTTTGTCATACTGCTTAAATGAAGGGATTGGAACATTATTTTTTCCTTATAGCATTAATAAGGGATAGATAACCCTTACACAATATTAATATTGATAAAAATATGATAGGCTTTTAGAAGACTTTTATATACCTAAAAATGTAAAGGGATGATCATTCTTGACTTTTAATATTTTATGTTAAAAGACAAAAAAAAAACAAATCTTTGTGACCTAATATAGGGTGTAAAAAGATTATCAACTCTATATGTATTTAGACCTTGAATGATTCCAAAATCAGGGGAGATGTCAAACTCACATGTACTAGAACTAATCGCGTAGCTGAACCTAAGGGTGTTAGGTTTGTCAACCACATGCACTTAGGCTCAGCACGTAGCTGAACCCAAGAACATTAGGTTTGACATCTTGTCAAACTCACATGTACTTGGGATCAACGCATAGCTTGAACCAAGGGTGTTGGGTCTGTTATCTCGTCAAACTCATATATATTTGGGCTCAATGCATAACTGAACTCATAGGTGTTAAGTCTAGGATCTTGTCATGCCTACATGTACTTAGACCCAACACATAATTGAACCCAAGAGTGTTGGGTTTAAGATCTCATCATATCCATATATACTTGGACTTATTACGTAGCTGAATTTAAAAATGTCTGGTTTGACACCTCGTCAAATCTACATATACTCCTAAAGATATTAAGACCGGAAGCAAGTCAGATTGATATCATTTAGTAGGGGTGTTCACGGTTCGGTTCGATTCGGTTTTTATCAAAAAAAGTAACCAAACCGAATTTTTTTAAAAAAAAAAACCGAAACCGAACCGAAACCGGTTCAAACCTACCGGTTTCGGTTCGGTTTTTTAGAGCAAAAACCGGTTCAAACCGGTTTGGCTCGGGTTTTTTCCGGTTTTTTCGGTTCCGGTTCGGTTCGATTCGGTTTTCCGGTTCCAGACTTAAAAAACCGAAACCGAACCGGTCGGTTTTTTCAAAATTTTAATCGGTTTTTTTTCACAGTTCGGTTTTTTCAGTTATTTTTTTTTCGATTTTCTCGGTTTAATCAGTTTTTCGGTTTTTTTGAACACCCCTATCATTTAGACTTGATATTCCACCGAGGCTAAATATATTGAGATATCACATTTCCCGTAACCCTTTTTTTAATCATCAACTTTTAAGCAAACATTTATATATACACACACACTGAACCATCACATATAATTAAAGACTTTTATTACTGGTAATCACATGCTCATGAAACCAGGTACTGCAGTCACTTCAACTCCAAAGAAACAAGGGAGCAATGCTTCTGTCCAAGAAGGGCTAGTTCCAACTGAAAAGACGGATCCTATTGTTTCCTTCAGCAGACCTCCCCCATTACCACCTGTTCTTGTACTATTGATTGCTCTTTCGTTGTTCGAGATGTGGTCGAGCCATGATGGTGATGATGACTGACTGTTGATGCATAGCTACTACTCTCTACTGTTGGTGTTGGTGTTGATGCACATAAAAGCTTTAGTGAGTGCATCCTATCCAAAATACTTCATTAGAAAATGGAGTATTGTGTTTAGTGCAAAAGCAAATAATCTTGCAATGAGATTCCAGGCTCTGATGTAGCCCGCCAGAAGTGGATTGACAAAAGGTGCCAAAAGTCTGCTGTAAATTTTTGAACAGAATTGCATTATGACATGAGGACTCTTTAGTAACCCTGCAGGGAAAAAAGAAGAAGCATAAATGTCATCTTGCTATGAGTTCGATGCCCGTGGCCGTTTTGCTAATGAAAATTAACGTACATTCTGCAGCTTTTGGGAAATCGTCAAATATTGCAGTCACATTCTTTAACAGAGTCTGTATTTGTCAGTTGAACAAAGAGCACATCCAGAAGAAAGCAAAGTTGTTAAAATCAGGTAATAGAATTCGTTAGATAGGCTGTTCTTTGACCAAAAAGATTTAGGGGGTGTTGGAATCATGTTAATTTGATCAATTACCAGAACTATGCCTCCTGGTTTGATGGGTGATTCTATCACAACCAGAGCTTTCCTGTAGCAAAGCGTATTAGTGAGAAACTCGTTTTCTTATGAAATTTGGAGGTCATAAATGTTTGTTGAGTTGCTTATTACTTAATAACAAGTCTGTCCTCCTTTTGAGAACATTCATAGAAGCTGCATCCTTTGGTGAAGGGTATCTGTATCGTTTTCCATTCTGCATAGAGAATTCTCATCAATTTGTTAGACTGTTACGAAACAAATACATCTTAATGCTAGACAATGGCTGATGATTATACCTAGGTGCCAATTCACTCCTGCTGTAAATTCATCATCTTCACATACATGTTCAAGAATGAACTTCACATTCTGGCCCATGCCTGCTGTAAGTTGTCCAAAGAAATGCATAACCTCCTGCAGCGATGCATAACAGGGTCTCTTATGCGCTATAGGCTCTCTTGATAGGAAGAATCGAGAAATATGTTTGTCAGATATAAAACAAAGTCTAACGAAGAATAAGAAGGTACCTTTTTCCCTTGCATTGGTTGAAGGAACGAGCAGTCCTCAAAGAAACAGTCATCCGAAATATAGCCATCTAGTTCCTTCAACTTCTTCTCATTGATGCATGTATAGAATTGCTTGATCATATGGGATGGAGAAGGACCCAATTTGAAGTCGAAATCATCTGCCGCTGACACAACCATATTTGCCCATCTTTTGTTGAATGATTTGTTACTTGCCCGTTTTCTTAAACATGTTATCTTCATCTTGTTCTGCATTGATTGAGACGACCCTTTGAAGGGTGAGAAGCCAAAAGTGAGTCCAGCCACTCCTTCGGGGCAGATGGTCTGCCGCGGGAGATGGCCATAGAAATTGACAGTAGCTGCCATTGGTGACTCACAGAAGAAAATGGTGATATTGAAATGTACGTATGGAAAGGACTATAAGGATGAACCAAATATTAGAGAATCGAGCAAAGAATAAAGTAGCATGTTTTTTGCCTTGACAGGAAATCAAAGAATGTTCTCCACGTACTAGGCATGGCAATGCGAGTTTGAGCCGACGAAGCGTAAAGTTTGTGAAGAATCTCCGGGACTGATTCCACCTTGTCACTTTATGTAGTTTAAGCCTTCAAGGTTTCTCTTGAAAGAGTTTTTCTTTTGAATGCTATCTACACGAATGCTTCATTTGGGATTTTAGAAGACAAATTCCCGACAGTACAAATATATTTATGGAGATATTAGATGTACACAAGAAGCTGAAAAACTCTGAAATTCTCACTTTCATATTTCACCAAGACCAACTTTAGTCCTGTTCATAACACAATCAACGAATAAATAAGATGTCTCAAGGCCTCAGATGGAATAGCTAACAGCATAAACTACCCTCGCGAATTTGAAGGTTCTGAATTGTAATCTGATTAGAGTGGGAGCGAAGTGGTTTATGAGAAGGGAAATGACTACTTGTTTTGTAGTTTTTGATCAAGTCCCTGGGTTTACCTAGAAAAATAAAATGTTTCAAAGTTCCTTGTGCAAGGCCAACAATGGATTGTTCGATGGTTAAGGTCAGATAGCATGTCTGGTTCAAACCATGTCATGATCATAGCTTGTGGCTGGTACTAAACCTACAATTTGACTCCTATACCCTGTGGAGTCTCGTTTGTTACGCCATGACACCTCCAAAGCTTTAAATTCTTTTAAATTTTGGTCTAGTTACGTGTTTGGTCCCTTCAAAAATTTCCTACGCATTAAACATTTACGTTAAGCAGATTGTATGATTTGGAAACTAGATAGCAAATTAGCATTAAACATTGGGAGTTATACCAACCACGGAGATAGAAACAAAAACATGCTTTGTAGCGAGAATCGGAGGTTAGGAGACATGCCAGCGAAATTGTTGTCTTGCACGAGGGTGTAGGTTGAGATTCTGAGGATCATAAGGCAATTAATCATGATTAAACAATTAATGGTCTTGTGTTTTCGGGTGACAATTGTGCTCGCGATTTTCTTCTCTCCTGTTATCTTCCAGTGCTCCCTGTTTTTTTATGTAAACAATGGGAACAGTGTCAGCGTTTTCCTGATGGGCGAAGACAGATTTAGAGCATGGCCAATAGAAAAAGATGAATTTGCCAAGGTTGGCTACCCATGTGACCCAGACAAACAGAAGATTGTCCAGTAGCTGCATTACATGACAATGAAAACGGCTGCTATATGTTCCAAAGATAAAGAATCCTAGTTGACGTGATTTTGTCCACACTGGCAATCTGCACATGGTAGAGAGATACCCTAGTTTCTACAGCTGACCATAAGGTTAAAATAATCCAAATCTCTCTCTCTCTCTCTCTCGGCTAGAATCAGTTTTCCTGTGTAAATTTCTTCACCAACTGAAGGCTCAAAATGAATAGAGGATTGTCATATACTGCCAGTGTGAAAGAATTGTCGGCGACAGTCATTGAACATGTTAGTTGATAGTTGTGGTACTCTCTCCTGTATATGAATGCGTAATTCAGCATCAATTACACATAAATTTGCAATAGAAGATGGTGGATAGACCTGCATTAGTAATATAAGTTTTTGAAATTTCAAAGGTTGTTTCCCTGAAAACATGGGCAGAAACATTATAGCAATACAGGTTTTGCTTCCCAAGGCTTGTTCAAATTGCTTCTAGTTAAACTAATATATGTCCGACAAAAAACAATGAAAACAACCCAACAAGTCTTGCCTTCCTTGTAAAACGTGTATGTTGTACCCATCCCATCCCCCTATAAGTTTTATTGACCAAAAAGTCTAGAAGCCTGCCCGAGATCCAGCAAAAAGCTCCTAGATAGCTCTGGAAGCCGCACGTGTTCCTGGGCAGATATGCTCTGAGCTATCACCATGTATATTAAACAATGGATCATTTGTTCAGTCTATCAGTCACCAAACCACACTGTGAAAATCAATATCTCCCAAGTTGAGCTACAAGGAATCTTGTACAGCCTGACAAATTGGCTGGCATGCCTCCCAACCCTTCACCATTATCAACAGACATTGTTCCACTCTCCTAATCAATAATCTCCAGGACCTGGTATTGCAATGAGTTGTTGCTGCACTATATAAACTTCTAAGTCCTGACCGAAGCAACTCAATCAAATATCCACAATTATCAACCCAAGCCTCTTCAAAGAGTAAAGCTCAGCACATACCTTGATATACACAATGAACAAGGTCCGTGATGTTACTGCTGCTGCATTTGACAAGATTTCCAGGGGCACCAGGCCACTTCCAAAGAGAGGGCAGATAAAGTCAAGGATAGCAGCAAATGCTTTCCACTCTATTGTTTCCGTGCTATCCAAAGCCTCTTCACATCAACATCATTCCCAGAGGGAAAGCTACCCGAGGAAGGCATAAAAAGCTGGATGCTATAAGTAATATCAGACATTGTATGATCGCCACAATTATCAAATCAAGCCTCTTCATCTTTTTTTGTTCTCTTTAATCCAAATTCCAGTTGAATTATTCATTTTTAGTGAGATATCATTTGGTTTCCAAAACAAAAGGCTAATAATATTCACCAAAAAAAAATAGCATGCGAATGAAAATAGGCATCCCACATGATTGGCACAAAAAGCAACGGAACTAACATCGAAACCACTTGACATGGTCCTTCCTAACAAATTTCGTTGCCAAAGTTATCATTAGCAATAAGCACTCATTAACGAGCATAGCCAATTGAAAGCACCAACTTGATAATATCTAAACTTGTAACTATATCACATGATGTCAAACAGAAAGCAAGTCTTAAATCATCATCTTCACAGCATGAAATATCTTGAATTTACCTAGAATTATTAGTTGCGTGGATTTTCTTTCATGCTTAATCTGCTCAGCCTGTTGCGTAAGATAGTCATGTTTCCAGAACAGGCACTACCTTCCAGTACCAATAATGCTTAGAAATAATAACCAAGAACTTCTAAATATACAAAGGCATTGCCAACATCTAAATCTAAGAATGAAGGTGGCTCAATAGCCTCAAAGCTCATACAAAATTTCCATTTGTGAAGGATGCATTTATTGAAAAAATTATACTTTTGTTTACTTCCAAGTTCTAATGCCTTCGATTTCACAGTGGGAAAAATTATATAGCAGACAGCCTCCAGACTAGGCAAATTAGAGCATGAAGTTTTAAGACTTATGGTTTGACAGCATCAAACTCCAATCCAGAATGATACCATGAGAAATCAGATATAAAGAAACATGAAATAGCATGGAAATGGGCTGGTAAAGCATAGTGAAACCAAAAGTTTTGGGGATTCACAAATTAATTGTAACACAAGAATTTTGTTGTATTGACCCGTCCTAATCCATTTTCAAGTACAACCAAATACCATAACGTAGTCCAACAAGAAATATCCAATAGTCCTCAACCGCAAGTGTTCACAATCAGATACGCTGACAACCATTACAGGCTCAAACATGATCCATTATTGTTCAAGTTCTAGGTCGACCTATGAATTCAATCTATCTCGAGTTGATCTGAACAGAATCTTGTACAACCAAATGAGTTGCTGGCATGCCTCGTAACTTCCCATTGACTTGACAAGCCTATCCACATTTCCTCCCTAGACCAGATATCCCACCTATAGACCCCCACATCCCACCCACCTCACCCATAGAAATATTGAAGTAATTCCTGACTTCTTAGAACTTGCTATAGAATATGCATGGAAAAATTTCTGCACTACAACAACAAATGATCATGTAATCCACGATACCTGTTTTGCTAGACACTTCACCAAGCTTACATTTCAACGGTAAAATCATATTTGAGAAAATATTGAAAATGTTGGGATATTCTGATTGATATTAAATATTGTAGCATCACAGACAATTTATATCTTCTATCTTATTTTCAGTTTTCCTGCCATTAGGAGGGATTTTTTTATTTGGACAGATCAAAACTTATTATTGGTTACAGTCCAAAAAAGCAAATCTCTACCCTGCTATTTATGCAACAGCATGATATGCCACAGCAGCTACCATTCTAACAGAATAATATTCTTGAACATATTCATCAAGGTGTCTGAAATAGTTCTGATTTTTAATATCATAGAGCATATACATAACAATGTGATAGCAGGATAAACACTAAAATTAGGAGAAATATGATGCCAGGAACACTAAATCTCAAATGTTAAGGGACCACTAGAATGTAATGGAAAGCAATTCTGTCAAACACTTGACATAGGTTTTGAGCACATATTTTAAATTCCCCGACAGCCTACCAGCAAGGTTGTTTCAAAGAAATAACCTGCATAACATTTGCTAACTCAGCTTATCTAGAAAAAGATCAGAATCAATGAATTTTTAAGGAAATAAATTGTTCATCAACAAGGACGCAATGGAGAGACATCAACTCGAATTAGTACGCAGGTAAAACAAAGCAGAAGAGTCAACAATTACAAGAAAACGTTTCAAGGTGTCTAACTACTTAATCTTATCCTCTACATTAAATAACAGGAATATCAGCATTACCATGGTAAACTAACCTCCACGATACCATCATACCAGGATGGAGGGATCTGAGCCAAATATCAATGTCCTGTCCCGATTTTTATTTTTGATGATCAGCATAATGCACCTTGCTCTAATTAATACTGAGAACATCATTATATCTCCCATGCTGTAACTTTAACATGCACCTCACAGCAACTGGAACCACTCATTCATTGATCAGTATGACGACTTACTGAATGTATTCTGGAAGAGTTGATACGAAGGATAGGGAGGATTTTCAGTGTTTGAGTGCATTTAATCATTAAATACTCATTTCAAATACAGAATGGAATGTGCAAATATTCAGTAGAAGCTATAATTGAGGACTCCTTATTGAATAAAAGTATTTAATAGTTCACTTATGAAATGTAAAAACCAAGGGGTATTTGTTGCCTCTCATGGAAATCAAGAGAATTTTCTATGCCTCAAGGTCCATTGATCCATAGAAAAGCACCATCTTGTTCCGGTTCCAGGGACACTATCACTTGTTTATACAGCCTTATTAACTCCGCGTATATTTCTTTACTTTGAGGATGTGAAGTATCATTAACAAAAAAGGTATGACTTTTTCTACCTACTTGAATCCAACTAGAACCAGGTTCCTTGCGGAGATTTTTTTCTTTCATTTCTTTTCTTAATCTTCCAACAGCATTCCACATACCAACAGAAGCATAAAGATTTGATAGAAGAATATAAGCAGATTCGTTTTCAGGATGAATTTCAAGAAGTTTTCTTGCTGCAACTCTTCCCAGCTCAACATGTCCATGGATATTGCAGGCAGATAGAAGAATTTGCCATATATGAACATCAGGTTGAATAGGCATGTGATCTATGGTTTTCTTTGCATCTTCCAGGAGCCCAACTCGACCAAGCAGATCAATCATGCAGGCATAATGTTCTAAGTGTGGGATTATTCCATGAAGTTCAAACATAGAGTCTAAGTAGTGGCGTGCTTCTTTCATGAGCCCTCCATGGCAGCACGAACTAAGAACACCAAGATAAGTTATCTCATCAGGTTCTATTCCAAATTGAGACATCTTGTTAAAGAGATCAAAAACTTCTTGATAACAACCATGATGGGCGTATCCCATCATCATGGCATTCCAAGCAGCCAAACTGCTCATAGATGAACTCCTGAATGCTTTCTCTGCTTGTCCAATGCTTCCGCACTTGCAATAAATGTCGATGACAGAACTTTCAACAAAGCTATCCTGATCAAATCCAGTTTTTAATACTAGGGAATGAACTGCTCTTCCCAGTTGCATATCTGTTATAGCACTACAAGCTTTAAGGATAATGCTGAAAGTTCTACTGTCCACTTTACGGTGCGAGCTCCATATGGTTTGATACAATGCCAAAGCATCAGTATAATAGCCAGCACGGACAAAAGTAGTTATCATCGTATTCAGATGAACCAAGTTTACCTTATCAATCTCAGCAAACACCCTTTTGGATTCATCCATACTGTTGCATCTCCCATACGCTGTTATCAAGCAAGAAATCATAGAAACATCAAACATGAATCCACATTTAACAAGAAGTGAATGGATTTGTATCACCTGCTTTGTATTGTTTGAATTGGACACTGCTTCAAGAATGCTAGCCAGAGTATGTATAGTAGGCTGCAGTGACAACTCACGCATCTGATAGAACACCTCTAGAGCCTGATTAACAAATCCATTCTCAGAACATGCAGAGATCAGAGAATTCCAAGAAACAGAATCTCGTATAATCATGTTATAAAAAACTCTACAAGCATCGCAGATTTGCCCACACTTCCCATACATGGACACCAAAGCATTGCCGACAGAGACCACCTGGAAATACCCTGTCTTATGACAAAGTGCTTGAATCTGCTTCCCTGCATTAAAAAACGTCACTCCTCCAATCATTGACAAAACATTAATTAAAGTATACTCATTCACATCCAAACCTAAGGAAAGTACAATTCTAAACAATTCCACAGCTTCATGACCATCAGAAGCAGTTCCTATTCTCTGAGTCCAAGAAACAACATCTGGTTCGGCAATTTCATCAAACACCTTAATAGCATCAACCTCTTTTCCACACCTCGCGTACATACTCATAACAGCATTGCTAAAATGCATTGAAGAACCACGTAAAAATCCCATCTTTACACCAAAACCATGAATTTGCTCCCCTTCTCTTACATCAAACAAAGCCCCGACCACACCAGTTAAGCTAAATGCATTTAACTCTAAACCTAACCCTCTCATTTCAACAAAAACCTGTTTTCCCTTCTCAAACTCCTCATTCCACACATACCCATTAACCATAACAGTACAGACCACATTATCCAAATCTAAACACTCCTTAAAACACCTCTCAGCTGACCCCAAATCTCCATTCTTTGAATAATTGTCAATCAACCCACTAATCACAAAGCTTTTAGACCCAAACCCAAGTTTTAAACAAACCCCTTGAGAAACCCAATTCTCTCTCAAACTCACACATCCTTTAATTAAAGAACTCAAAGTAAACACATCAGGCACCAAACCCACATGCCTTAATTCATTGAAAAGTCCCAAAACAGTTCTAGAATCATTAGCCCTTGCAAACCCAGAAATGATTGCATTGTAAGTGATGATATCGGGGTTTTGTGTGTCTAAGAAGAAAGAAAGAGAGCGAGAGAGATTGTTGTTGTTGTTGTTGTTGTTGTTGTCAAGTTTGGAGAAGTGAGAAATGAGAGCTGTGGATACGTAGGGGTCAAGAAAGTGACCTGATTTGATGAAGAGAGAGTAGGTTTGGTCGGTGAGGAGAGGAGATGACAAAGTGAGTGAGGATTTGAGAGCTTGAGGATAATCTTTTTGGGAGATTAGGGTTTCGAATTGAGAGAAGGAGAGAGTTTGTGCTAGGGCTCTTAGCTTCTTCATGCATGCATGGTGGTGGTGATAAAAGAGGTTCTGGTTTGCTTGCGCGAGGTTTTTTAAGGGTTTAAGCAACCAACAGGTGGTTATCAATTATAATGACGTGCTAAACGCGGGAAATGAAAGGAGGGTTGAGTGGAGAAATGAGGCGAATCCGTCCGAATCAACTAATTTTATTTCATGAAAAACGTTTTTAAAGTTAATTTCAAACTGTAATAATAATAAATAGTTTAATGATTTAAATTTAAAAACTATCATCTTAAATATTTACATAACTTAAATTTTAAATTAAATTTTATAAAAATTACAGCGACATAAACTTATTGATTGACAAGTTTAAATAAAAAAATCAAAGAAAAAAGAAGTTAAAGATCAAGTCAATTTAGTCAACATATCAAACTCGCGACTTAAATTATTTAATTTCTTGGAGTGTATTTATTTTTTATATTTTATTACATGATAAGAAAATACAAAAACCAATTAATTTATAATCAAACCAATATTGAATAATAAAATTCAATAAAAAAAATAGAATTGGAACAAAAAATAAGCAAAAGATAAAAAAAATTGCAAAAAAAAACCCAAATTGCGTATAATTCATTATTAGTTCATTGTTTATATTTCTTTGTATATTTTATCCAATTTTAAGAGTAAAAAATAAGATTAAAAGTAATAAATAAAGTAAATCCTATAAGAAATAAAAGAGAAAAAAACAAATATAAAGCATTTGCTTCAAGGTTATGGGAAAATGATGGGAATTGAACCCGCAGATAGTGGATTTACAGTAATATACTACTTTGATCCACTTCGCTATTTACTCGTAACCTTTCTCTCATTCTTATTATTATACAAAACTTCTATATAAACTGAATTTATGTAAATTAAAGTATTACCAAGTCTGTAAAAACAAAAACAAAAAAAAATTTTACTTTTTTTTTAAATCACACTTAATCTTTGCTTAAAAATGTTCCATTATATGGACAAGAGATATTTGTATTAGCCTAATTAGATCTATAGAATTCATTATTGTTAAGTCCAAAGCCCTTAAAATTGAAAAGAGCTCAATTAGTTTGGCCTGCACACTTGGCCTAGTATTTTTTCTCTTTTTGTAAGGTTTTATTGTCTACCCCTTTTTATATAAAAAAACAAATAATAGGTCATTTTTCACATAAAAAATATTAATGTGTCTCTTGAAACTCAAACCCGTAACCTCGGCTCATTATACATATGTGTTAACTAATTAAGCTACAACATGAAAATGTTATAAAATAATATATATATATATATATATATATATATTAAACCGGTTCATTGTTTGAGTTAAGCCAACCAATGTGTTTTTAGTTGTTTTAATAATAATAATATATGACTAAGTTAAAAAAAACTTCAAATACAAATTGGATTTTCCATAATTGTGTTATGGATTATTGGTGTAACTAAACTTGATCGTGAATATACGAGCTTTCCTGCAAAATAAGTTTCTTATTGGAATATAAGGGTAGTGTAGTGCGCATGAAAACAAATGCAAGAAAAAATTATTAAATGAACAATGAGTGTATGTTGCCAAACCTGGATTTCAATAGCTAAATGGAGACGTGTCATTGATGGAAAAACCAATGTCCTACCATTGGTTAGCCATGGTAGCTTTATTGGTTGTTGTGACATGCCATGATTATTATTCATGTATGTCATTAGTGAAAATATTGGTAATGGATAATATTATTAATAAAAAAATATTATTTACTCTGCATTAAAAAGTTTTGTGTGCATAGAAAAATTATATGTGTATAAAAGTTTGTGTGGAACATGGAAAAAATACATAAAAAGGTTTGTTAAGGTATGATTAGATAGACCGAGTCAATATCAGGGATGAAGTTTCAATTATTTAGGCCAATCCCAATCGAATAGAAAAAAATATATATTTTAAAGAAATTTGGTATTATCATTTATCCTAAATAGTCATGTTTAGAAGACTTTAACCAGTAAAAATAAAAAAAGAAAATACTTGCAATATTAATGTTACCTTTTGTTTGCATGAAAAATGTTCCATTTATGGTTATGCTTGGATGAAGAAATGTTTCGTTTGTAGTTTTTTTTTCATGAGAGCTTTACCTATAAATAAAAGGAGATTTTATAAAGTTCTAATGAATAATATTTTTATCTAGAAAATAAAAAATACTTTATGATCATAAAAGTATTATGTAAGAAGATGTTGTTCGAAGATGTAGAGTTTTAAATGAAGATCCCGATGGAGATTTTTCATAGAGCCATAGAGATTTTAATAGATACATATAGATTTTATCATGAAGATCTTTCCATAGAAATTTTTCATGAAAATATATTTGAACATGTGGAGAATTTAATGGAGACATGAAGATTTCACTATAGATATTTTAATAGAGTTATAAAGAATCTAATAAAGATATAGAGATGTTGTTGTAGAAATTTCTATGGAGAAACATTGCTACTTTATTGAAAAATTTCAAATATAAAGATACAATTTTTAAAAATAATCTAGAGATTATATTATCTCACGTAACTCCTCATCGAATGTGCAAACTTGATTTCATTCTTGTTCTAATTATCCTTATTTCTTGATGAATTGTTGGAGATCCTCTAGCAATTATTTTTTTATTTTTTGAGTACATGGTATTTTTTATTGTCGCGCCTATGATCATGATAAAATAAATAAAAATTGTTAGATTTCTTGTGCTAGAACTATTTTTCATTGGAGATTGAGATTTTTCCTCAAGAAATGGGACGAGGCTAGCTTTTTGTGAGGTCTAAAAAACAGGATTGTTCACTAGGAGGCCTACGCATGGCCCGAACAGCAGGCGATTCCTTTTTTTGACATGCCCCGAACTGACAGTTAAGATCAAAAAAAGTTTTTATTATATTAATATATTTAAAAAAAACCAAGGAAGTAAACGTTTACATTTTTTTTTGTTGGCTCACAGATTCACAATTCATAGATTTTTAGACCAGAAGCATAGTATTGATAACACAAATGTACGTGTGATCTATAAAGTAGTTGACGTACTTGTATTTAAATACACTTTTCCATTATTTTTCATACAATTAAACGGATAAATAAACGAATTTCAGAATGCATCATAGGAAAAAATTAATGAAATGGACCAGCAGGCGAGCCGACACAGCACGACAAGATAGTAGTTGCTCATGGAACATGGGCCTAGGCCAGTACGAAGCCTAGAAGGTAAAAAAGAACAAGACGGCAGGGTTCTCCGCTCTGCATTTCTAACTGCGGGATTGTTCCTATCCGCCGTCCATGTATATATACGAGCTATCCTAGGTATAGTTTTTGTTTTTATTTTTGGATGTTTTTAATTTTGTTTTTTAGTGTTTTTTATGGTTTTGATATACTAATATTAAAAATAAAAAATATATATATAAAATAGATTTATTTTACCATATTTTTAAATAAAAAACTATTTTAAAAAACAAATGGTCCTCCTCTCAAACTCTAATGTCCCTCTCGGGCTCTCTAACTCTGTCTGCCCTCCAAAAGCTCGCCGACACGGTTTGCATAGACAGACAGGCACACCACTCAATTTAATTTCTTCAGAAATTCTTTAAAAAATGCACCACTCAATTTAGTTTAAGTTATCGAGAAACTAGAGTCAACAGGATTTGAAAAGTTTCAGTCGCTGTGAGCCCGGTCCCTGCTTCTTTCCATCACTGTCGACGTGGCTAGTTTTCTTCTCTTTTGTGGGTTCCAGCTTGCCAGCCAGATTCTCCCAGACAAGTTCACGAGGTTGCTTGAGTTTTGTAAATTTTTAATTGTTTTTATTTTAAATTAATTTTTTTTATATTTTTGGATGGTATTATTAAAAATAAATTTTGAAAAATAAAAAATATATTTTATTTTAATATATTTTCAAAAAATAATTTGTAAAAAATAATTTATAGTTTATTTTTTTATTTAATTTATTTTTAAGATACATCCAAGTTCAAAGTACTTCCACGACGGGCATGTGATCCTAATTTCCGTAGTCTGTCCAAATAAGATTGTTGAAAAGTTGTTTTCTAGCTAGCTGTGATTTTCAACGGTAAGACATGTTTTTTTTTTCCTCGGATAATTTTAGCATAAAGTAACTTTATCTATGGATTATTACGCTCTCGGAATTCTAATCAAAGACACGGGTGAAGAAGTTCCTGGCTGGCTTGCTGCACTGTCTGTCTTTTTTGCCTCCTGACTTCATCAATTGTATGGAAAGGAGTCAACACAACAGTCCTCTTAAGTTCTTAAAGAGAAACACGCCAATGGTAACTTTTATTTGGAGACCAACTAACTGATTCTTGGACCAATCAAAAATAATTTTACATTCATATGATAGGGAGTCTAATATTAAAAATTAAAAATTACAAAGTTACTTCATTATGGTTTTAGATTTCAGTCATGTAATTACTAATATAATGGTCACTAAAAACTTACATGTTCGTTAATTTTAGGACCCGTAAGATTAGTTGAGGTGCATAAAAACTGACTTGGATATAGCGTTTATGAATTAATAATAATTTTTCATCGTTTGAAGTTTCTATTTAAAATTCAATTACGGTAAAGCACTAAACTAATGTTAATGGCCACGCTTGGATGTTTAAAGATCAAACAATTGGTAACATCTCATCGTGTGAAGTTTCTCCTGGTGGAAAAACTATGTGTAGGCAAAGGAAAGCTAATATGTAGAATCATAAAGGCTAATATGTAGAATTATTTTCAGATTCCTCGTTGATTTTGCTTTTATTTCTTTCAAGGTTTTTCTATCCATGCTCTTCCTCTCTATCTAATACATGCTTTAACCTGAATAGCTTTGTGTAGGGTAGCAATGATGATCGTTTACCAGCTCTTTCCTTTTATTAATTAGGTTGGTTTTATAGTTACTGCTGTCCCGTTTTACTCCCATTAATATAGAGTAAGGTCCTTTTCCTGGGATGCAGAATGTCAGTGTAGGAAGCTATAACTAGATAATAAAAAATCTAAAAGGCCTATGTTGAGCCGCACTATTCACACAAACACAAAACTTTGTGGATATGACTGAGTATTTTTTAATAATTTATTTTAGGTTTTGAATTTTTATTTTGAGTGATCTAATGAAACCAGTTGATTTTAGCTTCTTTGACAATAATGAAATTAAAAGAAAAGAGATGGGAATGAAAAGGATATCACCTATGGGTGGCGTACCAAAAAATATTTTAACAATGCACTTAAGTCTTTAAATTGTAGCTTATACAATTTAGAACCTTTTAGATTTCAAGCAAATTAGTTTTGTTACAAAAATTTATTTATATTATTTTTCAATTCCTAGTTAGAAAAGAGAGAGAGAGTGTTGCCAGATTCCAACTATGAAAAAGAAAGATCATTGTTCAGGTCATTTTCGATCACCAAAATGATAGTTTTTGGTTCCACGGGTTCCATGAGATAAGAGAGACTTAATGTTGGTTGTTTAGAGCCTCAATGTTGTAAAAAAAAAACAAATATAAACCAAGAAAGATAAATCTAGCACAACTTGATTTCGTGTTTTTTGACCATTTTGGGGTATTTTAAGTTGATGAGTTGGTTTATGGGTGTTTCAAGAGTGTTGATAAGATGTTTTTGAATTGAAATGACTTTAAAGTTTGTTTTTTAAAACAAAAAAGTCATTGCCCTAATTTTCTAACCACTACTAAGTGACTGGATTCTGAGCACACAGATGATATGATGTTTGCTTATTTATTAAAAAAAATAAGACGGACGACTTGTCATTCACCCCTTTAAAATATCCAAAAAACAAATCATGCTTAAACATGAGAGCTTGGGCTTAAAGGCCCACCAACGCGCCTAGGCTTTTGATTTTCAATGGCCTAGGTGTGTTGGGCCATAAGCCCAAGAGTCTGAACTTTTTTAAGATTAAATATAAATATAAGAAAAAAAAATCTTGGTTGAGTCCATGGCCTAAAACGCAAGTTTAACAAGTTAAGCCACAACATTTAAGTTGGTTTTTGTTCTAGTATTGCTTTTTAAATTGATATTTTTTTTAATGTGTTTTTCTTAAATAATTCTTAAATTTATGTTTCAATTAATATTTATCATCTGTGATTTTTTTTAATTGACTTGTTTTGGATAAACATTTGTTTTTAAAAGGTGTTGTGTGTATTTAGTTTTTGAAAAGATTATTATGATTTATTTATAATGTTTTTTTATCTTTTATATATATTAACTTTATTTTTTAAAATAAAAAAGTATTTTCAGATAATATTTTTAATATGTGTAGCGTTGTATAATATTCTTTTTTTTTTGTTCAATCAATTTAATATGTGTGTTTATTTCTACTATCGTTTGATTGAATAAAAAAATACTTTTAATAAATAAATTCAGTAAACACAACCAGATAGATATTCTATTTTTCGAGATTAAACATCTTTATCTATACTTGTCTCTTGATTTTTCTAAATTTGACTTTAGTTATCGTTAATAACTTTTTTTATGTTTATTAACATATAATTTTTGATTTATTTGATTATATGCATGTATGAATTTTTTGATTTATATAATTTTTTTATATATAAAAACATGTTAAAAAAGTGCATATTAAAAAAATTATTTTACCCACGGTGTAAGTTTGTTGATAGCAACACTCTTTTTATAAGTAACATGTTTGACTTCTTAAAAGGAATGAACCTGGATTCATAGATAAAAATATATAAATAAAAAGGTTATGCAGTGAAAAAAAAAACTTGTATGTTATAAGAAAGGCTAAATGGTGTGGTTTTTTTATTGTTTTAAAATTATTATTCATCATTTTTATCCTCAAACTTATTTTTTGTATGATTGTACCTTTATTAGCTTAAATTAGCACTCAACTATATATTTTTTTTTTAATGAAATGATTGAATTGAAAGATAAAGAACTGAAATAAAAAACACAAGTAAAATAGATAGGGCCTATCAATTTTGTTTGAAAAGTATATTGAGTTCCCAAATTTTTTTAACTATTAAGTGACCATGCTCTTTAATTTTAGAAAAATTAATTTTAATACTAAATTTTATTTTCATTATTTTTCAGTTCTTATTGGGTGATAGGAGAGAGAATGAATCATTGGATTTCGGTCTAAAAAGAGAAAGATGTTATGTCTATGATTTTGGCCACTAAAGTGACAAATTTTTATTCCAAATGGTTTTAAACGATGAAGGGAGTTTGAATTAGATGTTCTTTTTACATTGAAAATGCCTAAAATTTGAGCTCGAAAAGAAATTGAGTTTCGAGTTGATTTTGGGTTTGCAGATCTGGTGAGTTTAGTTTTTTTTTTTTTAATTATCCTTTTCAATATCTTAGTATTGAGTTGTTGTTTAATTTTACAATCATTTATTTTTATTACCATATAGTCAAATAAAAAGTAGTTTTGGGAAGAAAACAAACTATAACACAACTGGAGTTCATAATTCGGTTCACAGGTTTGACATGTTAACCCGAGTTACCCGGTTCATAAGTTTGATGAGTCTATCCACTAGTCGAATATGCTTTTTTTTTCCTTTAATTGTTTTTAATTTTTTCTCTCAATTTTATACTTCAATATTGGATTTGTTGGAAAATAAACTACATGATTTATTTTTGTTTGTTTTCTATAGGGTTATCAGTAACTCGAAAATGTTTTTATTTTTAGGTTGGTGCTTAATTTTGTGACTATATATTTTTATCATATAATTAAAAAATATTTTATAAAAAGTTATTAAACTCAATGGAATCCATGTCACATGTTGCTTGGGGATTGAGATCGATTTAATCTGTTATTATCTTAATATTTTTTAAAAAAATTATCATCTATTTTTTTAAATAAAATTAAATGCAAAGTAATTTGATTATGTATATGTTTCAAGTCTAAATGATTTTTGCTTGAGAAATATATTAGAAAGAATATAAACTATATATTCAAAACTTATCTAACAACTTCAATTCTTAGTTCAAAATGATTCTTAAAGATTTAATTTCAATTAATATACAAACTAATCAAAGAATATTCTTGCTATAAAATCAAAAAGTTGTTTCGAGTTGTATTAAAAAAAAGAGTTGTTTTTTAGTCGCGGCTGAAGAATATTTCCCATAGCAACCTCTAGAAGAATTCAATTCCATAAATTCAATATTTGATTTCTGTTTGCTTTGTATTTTTCTGAATGGTTTGAAAGATTCAACAAGACCAAGATTATTACGTAGCAATTTTTTGCTATGTTTGGTTCACGCTTGAAATCTCTCATATGCAATTTCACATCATTTCTTTTAACGTCGAAATTTCTATACATCATGCATTCTCCTTTGATTTCTTTCTAGACCTCTCGAATTATTTATGAAAAATACCATCCACTCGACTGTAAAATAATTCTTAGCTACATCATCAATTTATCAAGAAATATCTTATCGAACTTATTCTCTATTGATTTATTTTATTTTATTTTATTTTATCTCACAATAAACAATGAGGAAGAGAATGCAATGTTATCCAATATCCACTAATTTATATTTACAAAAGATTTTATTTTAATTTGTAAGATTTATTTCTTATTATTTTAATAAATTTTTAAAAATTAAAATAATAATAAGTTATTTTCCAACTTATTTTTTATAACATAACTATGTTTTTAAAAAATATATTATTTTATTGTAAATAAACGGGATATAAATTGTTCAGTCGAAGACAAAAGGTATATATAGTATAATTGAAAATGTATGTTTCAGGTGAAAATAATATTTGAGGAAGATAACACGCTTTTCATAATTGTATTAGCTGGTTAAGAAAACAAAGCATTGCATGTATCTCACATTAAGAGTGTTTAGTATTACTATCTAGCAAGTTTTTTTTGTTAAGATTTATTTTATTTTTATTTAAAATTTATTTTTTTAATGATTTTGATGTGTTGATATCAAAAATAAATTTTAAAAAATAAAAAAAATATTTTAAAGTATTTATAAATAAAAACACTTTAAAAAACTTAAAGTATATTGAATGTTATAAATATATTGTATGCGCATATTTCTATATGAATAGTAAATCGTTTGATACAAGTTTATATTTAACT